>NC_061115.1:77036833-77318271 GCF_002878395.1 Capsicum annuum | reverse complement strand
CACTCTTTTACATATGATACCAATGAGCCATGCACTTTAAAATTAATTTGTCATGTCCAAAAATATGTAGTCATGATGGGACCTACCCTATCCTTACACTAGGTAGGTAATACCAACACCCAAAGAGAAAAAAGTAAAGAAAATAAATAAATTAATAAACCCAATACATGACTTCATGATAACATTTGGCCATAATATAAATAAACAACAATATACCAAATAGAAAAAAATACAAACCCAATACGTTAATCAGATGTCATGAGAAAAAGCACTAATAAAATAGCATAGAATCTATAATCCATAAATCTATCCCTGAAAAGAAATATAAAGACAAAATAAATATAAGAGACAAAATATACCCCAAAACACAAGAGCTCACCAGCACTCCAAGTCATCCGCTACTTTGCATGATCGCATGCTATATAGGTTGCACTCATATAATGTTTGCACTGAAGGTGTATAAAAAGTAGGAGAGAGTACAATGCACTTGTACATGGTAGGCATTATAGTCTTACCGATAAAAAAACAAACAAGTAAAAGATACTATAAGCATGTTACCACCTTCATACAGAAAAGTTCACACGGTGGATCAAAATTTTATGTCCTAATAATTTGACAAATATAATAATAAAATATGAAGGAGTATACACTAATATAAATATATAAAAAGACTAAATTTGCAATAGCTAACACATTAAAGGAATGCAAAAGATGCAATTCAATGCAAGGACCATAATATAATTTCATAATATTACCTTGCACACACCTTCTGAGACAAAGCTTACAATATAGGACATCATGGGAGTTCACAACACATAGACATTCACCATCACATATCTCAATAAACCATTTTAACGCATTCTTCAGTCAAGGGGTTTTCTAAAGTGTTTTATTTTTATTTTAAAATCAATTTTTCTCAATAGAACGAATTCAATGATTATGAATGCAATCTCAAACAAAATCAATATAGTTGAAATGACCCAAAAATTAGCCCTTGAAAATTTCTTAATTTTGAGCTTGTTGCCCTATAGATGGCTCACCATACAAATCGTATGGTGTGGTTACGGGTCTACTTACCATAGGAGTCATACGGTGTGGTTACGGGTCTAGGGATCCAAGTTATTAACAAAGTAGTGTATTATTAGCCAAGTTCTATCCAAGTTATGAGAGACTTCTCATGAGTCGTACGATCATGTGATGAGTGGATAGGGTCCAGTCGTAAATTGTACAGTGTCAAAACCTTATATGTCATATGGTCAAGTGATTAGTGGGACTAGGAAGTAATAAGTTGGATAGTGTATGGTGTCCAATTCTATGTCTTAGTGATGACTCAATGGTATGAGTCATATGTTGTGGTGATGAGTCAATGGCTTGACTCTTCACCAAAGGCAGGATTTTACAACTTAAAGATGGGGTACTTTGGATATTTTTGACCCTAAGCCCTTAAGACCCCATATCTTATAACACCTTTTGGTCATTTATTATAAACTTTGAAAGATTAAAACACTCCTAAAAGTCTCTCTCTCTATAAAACCTCTAAAGAATAATTGGGCTACGGTTTCATCAATGTGGTTATCTAAGGGCTAAAGGATCAAATTCTCTACGCAAATCTTCATAACACAGGCATGTGACTCTTCCTTCACTATTAGTTCACCAAAATAACATTCTTAGAGAATTATTCATGAGTCATTAATGGTGCTTTTGAAAACCATAGTTGAGGGTTTTAATGCATAATGTTGAGTATTGTTTTTTCATGTTTTAAATATGATTACACATATTCTGATAATGGTTTTACACATATGGGTACATGGCAAATATGGTTTAACTAACCCTAAATATTTTGGTCTTTTGCTTTTCATAACGACATGCCCTCAACCTATTTATGAAATAGTTAAAGAGAATGATTTTGTCACAAGTTTATAATTTTTTTTTGAACTAATGCTTGGCATAAGAATGTTAATGAAGAATGAATGGATTTGTAAGGGTCTTGAGGACCATAAATTAAATTTAAATACTTTGTTCGAGTCCCTAAATGTTGAATAGAATTGATGTCATTGTTTAGACAATAGGTTCGTGTCCTAAGTTGATTAATAATGAATATGGCATATTGTATGCTTGTAAGTGAGGCTGGTATGACAATACCAACGGGATACCTTTGGTAAGTAACTAGATTAATGGTTGGATATGCATAATGAATTTTTTAATTGTTCTTTAGATATGCAAAAAGTCCGTGAAAGTAGAGTCCAAAGGATTAACAATGGAAAGCGTACTAGCCGGCGCGGGTATTTATATGATCAGGAGGTTCGAGTCCCTCAAATGAATATATGAATGGGAGGTTTGAGTCCTCCATGTTATATATATTGGTGCATAAGTCACCTTCATTATTGCTGAAGGTTTGAGTCCACCATAAAGGTATATACTAATATGGATATTCTCTGGTTCATACAGCTACAGGCACTGGGCCCTTTCATCTAGGATAGAGCTCGGCCCATATAAACTGTGGGTACCTTGTTATATGATGGTTATGCTAATACTTAACCTTGTTACCTATCTTTGTACGATATATATGTAAATAATTTATTGCATATGGTTTTTTAATTTGAGTTTGAATGATGGCATTATTTTATTCCTCTATCCTTGAGTTATATGCTATTTCTCCAACCCCTATCCATCTCCGAATGATGTATCCCCATGTGATACAAGCACTGGAACCTCTTCTACTTATCTAGTGCAGTGATTAGGTGCTCAAGTAGTTCGTGAGTTGACATTTATATGGTGATCTTCCATACTTCAAAAGGCTTCATTTCATTATACTTATTTCCTATGTCTTAGAATTTTTTTAGACATTGTTTTGGCTACTGTCGGAGGCATGACTTGACATTTGATTTATTTTTGTATTGTAGAGGCTTTGTGGATTATTGTGGACTTGGGTGGTTTTGTTTATTATTGTTGTAATCGATGGTTGTCCGGTTACCGGTGGTTTGTGTAGATATATCATGAATTATCCTTACTTTTGTTATGCTATGTTATATAGTGTTAAGAATTCATCGGACTGGTGTGGGTCATGACAAAGGTTGAATCAGAGCCTAGGTTCATAGTTAATTAGGTGTCCATAAAACCGTGTCATGTAGAGTCTCTTTTATGGGTTTGTAAAGTGCCATACGTATAAGAGAGAGGCTATGAGACATTTAGGAATGTTTTGCTTTTTTGTTGATCTATTTTAAGCTATAGAGTCTAACATCATGGATTCCACTAATTCCTGTTTGTTTTTTTTAGATCATGCCTTCCAGACGATCTGAAGCTCATGGAAACTCCTCTGTTCCACTTGGGGACAATATTGATGGGACATGCCCTTCTTATAGAGTTCAGTTACTGATTGACCTTCGAATGTTTCACTGGTTCCCTCTATCCCTCTTCTAGCTCCTCAAGCTGATATGACTAATATTGAATTTCATCAGTCTATTAATATGTTGGCTCAACAGGTAGTTCTCAGTCCTAGCGTGGTATTCTATCTTTAAAGGCCACTAGGGTTGGCCAATTCATGAGGTTGAGTCCTCCAACTTTTACTGGTGTTAAGGTTAAGGAGGATCCTCAAGATTTTCTTGATGAGATGTACAAGATCATCCGGATTATGCATACTTTAGATTTTTAAAGTGTGGAGTTTGCTTCCTATTAATGGAAGGATGTGGCAAACAAGTGATATAAGGTGTGGGAACATTCTAGGGGAGATGATGTTGACTCTGCACTGTGGGATGACTTCTATAGTGCCTTCTTGGACCACCTCTTTTCTCAGGAGCTGAGTGACACGACCTGACGCCGGGCCTTGTCATTATGATCATCACAAGTCCAACCAAGATCGGGGACTACCCCCTAGTACCCAACCCAACCACCTATATCCAACCTTAGATTGACTGAATTTTGAGCATATGACAAGATAGCATAAAAGCTCTTTTGAAGACTCTAGGATAAGGTTACAACCATGACCGACAAAACAGAATTCACCCGTACCAAATCAACCATCCAACTGTACCAAGCCAAACCGAAGGCCATAAACCAGACCATAATGAAAGCGAATGTCAAAACTTAGTATGATAAACAGTCCCAAAATGAAATACAATGGCACAACTAATAATATCATCCAAAGGTGTAAGCCTCAACACTAATGCCGATGCCAAGACAAATGCCAATATCAATCCCGCCCATGCCAACCCCTAGAAGTAGCACAAAGCCTCTATCAAAAAGTGTAAGCAAATCCGTTCGGTACATGCCTCAACCATGGCCTAAACAAATATCATAAATAATGTCAAAATGTCTAACAATATCCATAGCATGAAATGATGCCTTCCGAAAGGAGGAAAGCTCACCACTTTAGTCCAAATTCTGTCCCCGAGTCAATCACTATATAGGAGGGATCAAATGGCCGGTTCCTTCATAGCATGGGTATACACTCGCCAGTAGACAGGTTAGCGAGTGACCGCTACTATGGATCCAAGGATAAGGATAAAATAATATCAGGTATAAAACCAAGTAAAACCATCCATAAGGCATACAACCATACATATAAAAGTGTCGAGAAAGGGGATTCGGGTTTAGCATACATTTAAAACCTTTACCTCTGATACGTAGCTTGGCCATCTAAAACTACCCACAAGCTATATAGGTATATCTCCTGCTGCTGAAAGGGCCCCAGTGAATGTAGATGCACGACCGGGAAAGTATACCATGGGATGACTGGTTCTTCACCCAATAGTGTTACATCATTCACACAGTCCACTAAGACCAATCCTCATATCGGCAAATACGAGTTTCCTATTTTGGTACCCGTGGGACCACCACCTTCCACAGCTTTGCTACACACCCCGCAATTAATGCCCAATTAAAATAGTTTCCAAATTACAAACCAATCCATTTACCATTTTATTAACCAAGGTCAATATTAGTGGTATCATCATTCCACTTTTTACTTGCAAGTAATATCAATAGCCAAACATCTAGGTAAGGAGACTTTTAAGTGACCTTCCATATAACAGATTAAACCACTTGGGAGACTTCTGTGTTCCCCAAAAGAATAAAAATTTAGTCTTTAGCCTTTTCAAACCATTTAAACCATGCATAATTCCTTTACCAAGTTTAAAACATGCAATAGTTATATTAAAATAAGTCTATGCAATGAACATATCTTTTTAACCATTTTATCAAACACCTTGGGGACATATTATAACCATAACAAATCCCAAAGACCATTAAACTATTACCATGCAATCAAATTGTCCTAATCCACAATTAATTCATATAAAATCATAATTAAGATGACAGGAAACCATAACCATGCATTTAATATTAAAAACCCCCAAATAATAATTGAAGCCATAATCATGAAATAGTAAAATCATAAAATCAATCATATAAACCATGATTTTTGTTTAAATTACAATGAGGGGAGATAGTCATGCCTTATACCAAAGAATTGATGGAATGAAATCACCAAGACAAACCCCAAGGCAATCCTTAATATAAAACCCTGGCCTTCTTTCCCGAAAAGCTCTTGAGAGAATTATGGAGTGCTTTAAAATAGTTTTTAAGTGTTAATAAATAGAATAATATGCTAAATAACCTTCTAAGTGTATTAGAAGTCGTGGGTCCTATTAGGGTAAGTAGGAAAATTTCTAGAATATCCCTACTTAAATCCTTTAAAAACCCATCACAGGAATACGACTGACCCGTATGAGTAGTACCATCCTAATACGATCGATACCCACCACTCATATCCAAGCCTCAACCCTTGGATCAAACACTGTCTAGTACATGACCCATCCAAAAAATTTGTAACCACAACATACGATCTGTATCCATAATGCATATCCCTGGCAAAATAAAATACAAGGATGATCAATCACTGCCCACCATATGAGTCCCTGGTACGACACGTACCAAGCCCAATGAATTATACCTCTAAGTCGTAGCCATTCTAGTGATCATAACAATCCCACCAACTAATACTAGTCACCATAAGATAGGACCATACCTCTCGTATCCCAACAAATGATTCATACCCATGAATCATATTGGGTTCGGATAATGGAAACTCTAACTCATAAGAAATATTTCCCACCTTACGCAAGGTATCATAAGGACCAAAATATCGAAGACTTAGTTTTCCTTTTTTTCAAATCGTACGACTCCCGTTATTGGAGACACCTTGAGGAACACCCTATCCCTGACCTCAAACTCCAATTCTTTATGCCTAACATCAATATACTGAGAAGCTTTAATCCTATCCAAAAACAACATGACCTTCTCTATTGCTTGATAAAGCAAATTCGAGCCAAATATGTCCACCTACCCAAGCTTAAACCAACCAATATGAGATCTACACCTCCTACCAAACAACGCCTTGGAAGAAGACATACCAAAATTCAAACAATAGCTATTATTATAAGAAACCTCGACCAAAGGTAGACGCTCAACCCAATTGCCACCATAGTCAATCACATAGGCCCAAAGCATATCCTATAATGTCTGGATAGTTCTATCTACTTGCCCATCTAACTGTGGATGAAAAGCAGTACTCAGACGAAACTTAGTCCCCAACTATTTCTTTAAATTCCGCTAGAAGTGAGATGTAAACTAAGTACCACGATCAGAAATAATCAAAACAGGTACCGCATGCAGCTTCACCATCTCCTGAAGATATAGCTTCGCATATTTATCTACCGAAAAGGTAGTCCGCACTGGCAAAAAGTGAGACTTAGTCATTCTATCCATGATGACCCAAATGGAATCAAACTGACTTAGAGACCGAGGAATAACGATAAAAAATTCCATATTGATAATTTCTTACTTCCATTTGAGCAAATCAAATTCTTGATACAACTATCCTGGTCTGGTGTACTCGACTATAACTTGTTGAAACATGATACACTTGGCCATAAAATAAACCACATCTTTTTTCATGCCATTCCACCAATAGATCTTCTTAAGATCATTATACATCTTAGTTGATCTGGGAAAAACAACATAGCACGACTCATGTACCTTTACCAAAACCCTTTACCACAACCTATCGGAAATCAGGAAGGCACAACCTCTCTTGGTACCATAAGTACCGTCACCACTGATCTAAAATACCACTATCTTTTGCGCACTAACTTCACTCTTGATTTTCATCAAGACAGGATCCAGCACTTTCTTCTCCTTAATCTCCACACCAAGAGAAGATCGAACCACTTCTTGCACCATCATACCACTATCTGTAGAATCCAAAATGAGAACTCTAATATTAGCCAAACAGTAAATATCCTTCGCCAATTCCCACTTTCTTTACTTTACATGAGCTAAACTACCCATGGACAACCTACTAAGAGCATCAACAACAACATTAGCCTTACCTGGTTGGCAGTGAAGACTCATATCACAGACCCTTAAAAGCTCAAGCCATCTTCTTTGCCTGAGATTAAGATCATTCTGGGTGAAAATGTACTAAAGACTCTTGTGATGGGAAAAGATATAAACATGAACACCATACAGATAATGTCGCCATATTTTCAAAGCAAACAAAACTGCCAACAACTCTGAATAATGAGTAGGATAATTCATCTCATGCACCTTCAACTTCCTGGAAGCATAGAAAATTACCTTCCCATGCTACATCAAAATACAACACGGCCCTACTCGAGATGCATCGCAATAAACCACAAACCCATCATTGCCCTTCAGCAAAGTCAGAATTGAAGCCGAATTAAACTTATTATTCAACTTCTCAAAATTCCCTTCACAAGCATCGGACCAAGATAACTTATCATTATTATGAGTCAACTAAGTCAAAGGAGCATCTATCAAAGAAAAATTTCCACAAACCTCCTCTAATACCTGGCTAAACCCAAGAAACTCTAAATATCAGATGGAGTCATGGGCCTTGGCCACTTCTTCACCACAATAACCTTTTGTAGATCAATCATGATCCATTCGCTAGAAATTATATGACCTAATAAGGTCAGAACGTTAAACCAAAATACACACTTACAGAACTTGGCATACAAATATAGTTACTTTAAGCTCTGCAATATCACACTAAGGTAATTAGCATGATCCATCTCATTCTTTGAACAAACCAGCACATCATTAATAAACACAACGATGAAGAGATCCAAATACTCTCTGAAAACTCTATTCATCAAGTCCATAAATATTTTTGGAGCATTAGTTAACCAAAATGACATCACTAAGAACTCAAAATTTCTATACCAGGTATAAAAAGTTCTCTTAGGGATATCCGCCTCCCTAATCTTAAGCTGATGGTACCCATACTGAAGATCTACCTTAGAGAAGAAGTTGGAACCTTGAAATAAGTGAAATAAGTCATTTATTTAAGAAAAAGGATATTTATTCTTAACCATCACCTTGTTCAACTACCTGTAGTCAATGCATATCTAAAGAGAACCATCTTTCTTACACACAAATAACATAAGTGCACACTAAGTAGAAATTATAGGGTGAATAAACCCCATGTCTAGAAGATCCTTAAGTTTCTCCTTGAGTTCTCTTAACTCAGCCGAAGACATTCTATACAAAGGAATAAAAATTAGATGAGTGTGCGAAAGAAAATAAATACCAAACTCTATTTACCTAACAGAGGGACACCAAGAAGATCATCCAAAAAGATCTCTAGAAATCGACTAACCCCTGAGAGCGAATGCAAAGAAGGACCTTACGAGTAAAAAACTTTAACCCAGACAAAGTGATAAAGCAACCCTTGGAGATTAACATTCGAGCTCTAAGATAAGAAATAAACCTCCCTCTAGGATCTAAGGAACTACCTTCCTATTTTATAACCGGCTCACCAAGGAAATTAAAGATAACCTTACGTGTTCGACAATCTCGAGATGCATAACAAGAATGCAAGTAATACATACCAAGAATTACATCAAAATCTACCATACCAACTCAGATATATCCACCAAGGTATGCTTTCCACGAACAGATACCACACACCCCATAAGGCTCTCTTAGCAATAAATGAGTAACCTATAAGGGTAGAAATAGGTAAAGGATTCGAAATAACTTCTGGATCAAAACCAAAAGATACAATCATATATAGAGTCACAAAAGAAAGAGTGGACCCCTGATCAAGAAACAAATATCACTAGAGAGAATTTGTAATATACAAGAAATGACATCAACTAATGCCTCAAATTCTTTTCCGGATGCCAATGCATACAACCTGTTCCGACACACCCTAGAACCAGGAGTAGCAACAGAAGTAGATGCCACACCACAAAGTTCAGGAGTAGAATATGAAGGTATAAGAATCTTATTTACCCCTATAGAAACCTTATTAAATAGATAATATCTGAGCCGATGGCTTTCCTAACAACACTTGAAGCATTTGTCCCTTCTCGCAGAAACCCCAATAAGGATGACCACATAATCTACAAAAAGGACACAAAAAACTGACTTACCTCCACTCACCTTATATTTGGAAACCTACTTTAGAGTTATCACCACCTTGATGATGCTTGTCTCCCGACTGTAAAGGAGCACTAGCAGAAAAGGAGCTAAAACTCCCCCACTTCTTTTTGTGCCACTTGCCACTATCCTTATAACACTGAGATTGAGCACCTCTCTAATTAGAAAACCGACTCCTCTTTCCTTTCCTATCCCCAAACTCTATCTACCTCTTCTTCTCATTCTCAACCGTTGTATGTGAATAGTGAACCTCGAGATATTCATATCTTTAATCATTAAGGTAGTCTTTCTCTCAAAATGAAATCTTTATTCAACCCAAAATTAAATTTTCTTATTCTCGACCTCATATAACCACTAAGTCAAGAGCATACCTAGATAGCTGATGAATCATTAAAGCATATTCCTGTACTGACATCCTCCCCTATCTGAGGTTCACAAATTACTCGATCTTACCTTTCCTTAACTTTTGAGAAAAGAACTGATCCAAGAAGGCATTAGAAAAGGCTTCCCATAACCCATCCTCTTCTAGATCCCCATTATCCCTGTCCCACTCTTTATACCACTGATAAGCAACATCCTTAAGATGATAAGTTATAAGGCTAACCCCCTCTACATTATTAGCCTACATCACCTAAAAGATCTTTTTTATCTCATCCAAGAAGCCCTGTCCATCCTCCTCAATATTCACTCCAGAAAAAGTAAGAGGACCCATCTTCATAAATTGACCAACTCTTGTAGCCTCTGCAGATGAAGCACCAGCAGCACCTTGCTTAGCTTGAGCAGCAACCAGTTAGGCAATAATATGAATAGACTAATGAAATTCTATGTTCGTCACATTGCCCTGAAGGACCGTAGAAGAACTACTCAGAATAGGAGAAACTCTAGTACCATTAGGAATTAGACCATGAGATCAAAGATATACTCTAAACGTAGGATGTACCACTTCAACATAATATCAAGATAGGATGAAAGAATTTTCTTTTGATTCAGATCCAAGAGGCATGATCTGAAAGACGAGCAAACATGGATTAGACAAGATTCTAAGATTGTGAACTGAAGCTTAAAGATCTAATACCAAGAAAGTTAGACCTTCCAAAATGTCTTACAGCCTCTCTCTTATTAGTGTAGCATGCTTCACATATCTAAAAAAAACTCTACTCGACATAGCTTTGTGGACTCTCATGTGACCCTGAACCTAGGCTCTGATACCAACTTGACATGACCTAACCCCAATCTTTGTTGTAATGGGCATCCCAAGTCCAACCAGGACCAAAGACTACCTACTATTACCCAACCCAACCACTTATATCCAGCCTTAGATGGGATAAACTTTGAGCATATAACAAGATAGTGTAAATGCTCTCATGAAGACTCTAGGATAGGATCACAAATGTAACCGACCAAACCAAATAAATCCATACAAAATAAACCATCCAACCATACCAAGCCTAACCAAAGGCCATAAACCAAACCATAACCAAAGAGAATACCAAAACATTGTATAATAATAAGTCCCAAAATGTAACACGATGGAATAACCAGTAATATCATAGAAGGGTGTAATCCTCAACACCAATGCAGATGCCAAGGCAAATACCAATACTGATCCTACCCATCTAATACCCAAAAGTACCACAAAGCCTTTATCCAAAAGAGTAAACAAATTTGGTTGGGACATACCCCCAAACATGGATAAAACCATTATCCAAAATAAATTCAAAACATCTAAAATATCCATAACATGAAAAGCTGCCTTCCAAAAGGATAGAAACTCACCACTTCAGTTCAATTGCTTTCCCAAAGTCAACCACTATGTAGGAGGAGTTGAACGACTTATTTATACATAGCGTAGGTATACAACTTCTAATACATGGGTTAGTGAGTGACCGCTAGCATGAATCTTCGAATAAGGATAAAATAATACTAGTCATAAAACTAAGTAAAACCAACCATAATGCATACAACCACATATATATCAGTGCCAGGAAAGGGGATTTGGGTTTAGCATGTAATTAAAACATTCACCTGGGATTTGTACCTCCGTACTAAACCTTCCACGAGCTATATGGGTTCAATTTCCCCTATTACAAGAGCCCCAGCATGTATAGCCGCATGACTAAGGAAGTATCTCATGGGATTACTAGTACATCCCCTAATAGTGTAACATCATGAACACGATTAACAAAGACCAATCCTTATATCGGAATATATGAATTTCTAGTTTTGGTCCCCCTAGGACCACGACCTTTTATTTTTTGTTACATGGCCTGCCTTAATGCCTAATTAAAACTATTTCCAAATGACCAATGAATTTATTTACCATTTTATTAACCAAGTACAATATTAGTGGTATCGTTATACCACCCCTTACTTGCAAGTAATATATATATAGAAAACCTATTTAGGTTAAGGAGACTTACACGTGCCCTTCCATATATCATATTAAACCACTTGGGAGACTTCCATATTCCACACAATCATAACCATTTATCCTTTAGCCTTTTAAAACTATTTAAACCATGCATAATTCCTTTACCAAGTGTAAAACATGCAAAAGTTCCATTAAAAGAGGTCAATGTAATAAACATATCTTTATATGCATTTTATCAAAAACGTTGGGGCATATTATAAACAAAACCAATTCCAAAGACCATTACACCATTACCATGATATCCAATTATCCAAATCCACTATTAATGTATATAAAAGAATAATTAGAAACATAGGAATCCATAACTAAGCATTTAATATCAAACCCCAAAATAATAGTTGAAAGCCATAATCATGAAATAGTAAAACCATGAAATCAGTCATATAAACCATGACTTTAGTTTAAATAATAATGAGGAAAGAGAATCATGCCTTATACCAAAGAATTGATTCAAAGAAATCACCTAGTCAAGCCCCACAACAATCCTCAAGATGAAACCCTAGACTTCGTACCCTAGCTTTTAAGAGAATAATGAAGTGTTTTTGAATAGTTTATAGGTGTTAATGAATAGAGTAATAGGGTAAATAACCTCCTAAGTGTATTAAAACTCATGGGTCCTAATTAGGGTATGTAGGGAAATATCCAGAATACCCTCACTTAAATCTCTTAAAAACCCATCACATGGATACGACTAACTTATGTAAGTCTTATCCTCCTAATACGATCAATACCCACCACTCGTATCAAAGCATCAACCCTTGTATCAAATATTATCCAATATATGACTCATCCAACCAAGTCCTAACCATAATATTCGATTTGTATCCATAACCTATATCCCTTGTTGAATGAAATATCAGGAGGATCAAACAATGCCCACCATATGAATCCCTAGTATGACTTATGCAAAGCCCTATGACTTATAACCCTAAGTTGTACCTATTTAAGTGACCAAAAACATCCTACCAACTAACACTGGTAATCATATAACAGGAAAATACCACTCATACCCTAAAATATGACTCATACCCATGAGTCATATTGGGTCCAGAGAATGAAAACTCAAGAAATTTTACAAGGGTCAAAACACAGGATGTTTCACTTAGGGAGGCGAAAGAAGGGGAATTTGTGAATCCAAGATAAGGTAAGATGTCAGTCAAAGAGTATGACTTGAAATTCCATTATTTATCCAGGTATGCTCCTAATTTGGTGTCTAGCATGAGAGCTAAAATAAATAATTTTACTTTTGGGTTTTCCCGTAAGCTAATTCTGGAGTGTAAAGCTTTCTTGTTGAACTAGGATACCAATATCTCTTATTTTGTGGTACATATAAAGTAGGTTAAGGAAGAAAATAAGAAGCAGTCTAAGATTGGTGAGAGGCAGAGTAAGAAATTTTGATTTTATAATCAAGGTGAAGCCCAAAAGTAGAGTAGTAAAGATGGGGAAAGTGTCCAAAGAATAAGTAGGGGAGTTTTGGTTCTTTCTTTATGGATAGTACACCTTACTCGGAGCTGTCAGGTGATAATTTTTCTCAGCATAATGAAGGGTACGGGGAATAGGGTTCCCAATCTCAAGCTAATGGGGCTTAGTCCAATCTATTATATCCTCCTTGAAGATTTTGTGGTCAGCTACATCATGGACAATATGAGAAGGGGAGAAAATAATGTTTTAATTATAGTTAGATCGGCCATATGCAGCATGATTGTCCATATAAGGTTTTTTTAAGGACAATAAGGTTCTTATTTCCTCTTCACCAGCTCTGACACCAAAGGGTGTTACTTGTGCTTTTGTTATTGACACTTGATGGAATTTCTTATATGTTGTTGTTTCATGTTAAGTCTTTAAGGCATCTCCTAATATGGTTACTAGTCTATTAAAACTCTTTTCCCATGATATGTATTATTTCCTTCATCCAGGGTTTGTTATCTCCTATGTGACCCTATTTTTGGCTGTGCATTTTGGTTTTGGTCCCGAGTATATTTCGGGCCTTTTTTCTATTTCTACCTTATTAGGTGACTCTGTGGTGGCTAAAAGATTGTATAGGAGTTGTGTGGTATTTTTGGGTTATCGAGATACCTTGGTGGATCTATTTGAATTAGATATAGTAGATTCTGATGTTATATTAGGGATCGATTAGTTGCATTAATGCTACAATTCTTTAGACCGTCGAACCCGTAAGGTCAAGTTTAAATTCCTAATGATCTGGTTATTAAATGGGAGTGTGGTTCCCAAACACCTAAGGGGAGGATAATATCATATCTTAGAGCCCAAAAATTAATTTCCATAGGGTATCTCTATCATTTGGTATATGTTAAATATCCTAACTCGGAGGGTCCTTTATTGATATCCGCTCCCGTGGTAAGGGAATTTCTAAAAGTTTTTCCTGATGATCTTCCTAGTGTACCTCCCAATAAGGAGATTAATTTTTGTGTTGATATTGATCTGGACACTTGTCTTATCTTTATTCCCCCATATAAAATGGCTCCCGCTGAGTTGAAAGAACTCAAGAAGCAATTGAAAGATCTCTTAGTCAAGGGTTTCATCCTTCTTAGAGTTTCTTTGTAGGGTGCATCAATGATATTCGTGAATAAGATTGATGGTTCCCTTCGGATGTGTAGTGATTACAGATAATTAAAAAAGGTAACGATAAAGAATAATCACCCTTTTTTGAGGATAGATGATTTTGTTAGATCAGCTTCAGGGTGTAAAATTCTTCTCTAAGATCAATCTTCAGTTTGGGTATCATTCTTTAAATATTAAGGAGGTAGATATCCCTAAGATGGCTTTTCCTACCCAGTATAGGCATTTTGAGTTCTTGGTCATGTCTTTTAGTAACTAATGGCCCAACGACAATTATGAATTTGATAAATAGGGTTTTTTATCAGCTCATAAATTTTTTTATTTTCTTCATTAATAATATTTTTCTGTATTCTAAGAGTAAAGAGGATCATGTCGATCACCCCTATAATGTATTACAGACCTTAAAAGATCAATAGTTGTATGCTAAGCTCTTTAAATATGAATTTTGGTTGAATGTTGTTACATTTTTGGGTTAGGTTGTGTCTAGTGTTTAGATCATGTTAGATCCTTGAAAGGTTGCGGTTGTTAAAAAGTTGCCTAGACCCCTGACTCCAACCAATATTCAGAGCTTCTTGGGTGTAGCTAGCCACTATAGGATATTTTAACAATATTTCTCTTCTATTGTTGCCTTATTGATACAATTGACTTAGAAGAAGGTGAAGTTATTATGGTCTGATGCTTGCGAGGGTTGTTCTGAGAAGCTTAAGATAAGTTAACTTCAACCCAATCTTGACTCTTCCTAAAGGCACAGAGGGATTTATCGTCAATTGTGATGCATCTCGGGTTTTTTAGGTTATTTCTTAATACTGCATAATAAGGTGGTTGTTTATGCCTCTAGAAAGTTAAAGGTTCATGAGAAGAACATTTTAACTCATGACTTAGAGTTTTTAGTCATGGTATTCTTGTTAAAAATATGGCGTCACTATCTGTATGGGGTCCATGTTGATAACTTTTCTAATCATAAGAGCCAATAGTACATGATCACTTATAAAGAGCTTAATCTAAGGCAAAGAAGGTGGTTTGAGTTGCTGAAACACTATTATATTAGTCTTCACGACCATCCAAGTAAAGCTAACATAGTTTTTGATACTCTTAGCAGGTTATCCATGGGGAGTCTAGCTTATGTAGATCAGGAAAAACGAGAATTAGTGAAGGATATTCACTATTTGTCTAATCGTGGAGTCCGTCTCTTAGACTCTGAGAATGGTGTTGTGTTTGTACAATAGGTGGCATAATCTTCTCTTGGATCAGAAATAAAAGAGAATAACATATTAGACCCTCTCTTGATAAAAATCAAAGATGATATGGGTAAACAGAAGGTAATGGCCATAGAGATTAGTGGTGATGGTATCTTACAGTACTAAGGTAGGTTGTGTGTTCCCGATGTTGATGGGTTGCAAGGAAAGATTTTGGTCGAGGCTAGTGAATCACGATATACGGTTTATCTCGATTCAACAAAGATGTGTAATGATATCAAGGATATGTATTAGTGGAATAATATGAAATGAGACATAGACAACTTTATGGGTAAGTGTATGGTGTGACATCATGTTAAGGTGAAGCACATGACACCCTATGGGCCTCTCATAGAAATTGACCTACCATTGTGAAAGTGGGAGTTAATTAATATATATTTTGTTATTGGCCTTCTATTGTCGCGGAATTAGTATGACTCCATTTGGGTCATTGTGCATAGGATGACTAAGTTTGCTCATATCTTGCCAGTGAGGACTAATTATTCTACCGAGGACTATGAAAAGTTGTTCCTTCAGGAGGTCATAAAGTTTCATGGTGCGCCTGTCTTAATTATTTTAGATCAAGGTACACAGTTCTCATCATATTTCTAGCACTCTTTTAGCATGGTTTGGGGACTAAAGTGAGCCTTAGCACCTCCTTTAGTCCACAAGAGAATGGCCAATAAAAAGGAACCATTCAACTTTGGAAGATATGTTGTGAGATTGTGTAATTGATTTTAGTGGTAGTTCATATAACTACTTTCCTCTTATTGAATTTGCCTATATCAATAGTTACCATTCTAGCATTGGTATGGACCTATTTTAGGCATTGTATGGTAGAAGGTGTAGATCTCATACTGGGTGGTTCGAGGTTGGTGAAGCAAAGATGTTTGACCTGGATTTGGTTCACCAAGCTTTTGAAAAGTTTAAGGTGATTAGGAATAGAATTAAGACTGCCCATAGTCGCCAAAAGTCCTATCCAAACGTAGGGAGAAGGAACTTGGAATTTGAGGTTTGAGATTAGGTGTTCTTAAAGGTCTCTCCCATGAAGGGAGTATTGTAGATTGGAAAGAAAGGAAAGCTCAGTCCTCGATATACTAACCTATACTTAGTATTGATAAGGGTTGGTAATATTGCATATGAGTTGGAATTTCCCTCTAGCATGAGTTCCACTTATTTGTTATTCCCTGTGTCCATGTTACGGATATTCATAGGTGATTCATGATTGGTTTTTCACTTAGAGAACATTTGTATTTAGGATTCTTTATCCTATGAGGTGGTATCGGTGTGGATTTTGGATTGGCAGGTTCTTTTGTTGGGGATAAAGGACGAGGCTTTGGTAAAGGTTCTATAGCTGAACCAAAAGTTTGCAGAAGGTAATTGGGAAAATGAGAAGGACATGAAAGGCAAGTACCTATTCCTATTCCCTATTTTGAAAATTCTTCCTTGAGGTATATGTGTACTTCTAACGTCTTTGTTAAAGGAAAAGTTGTTTTCCTTGGCATCTTTATTATGTAATTTAGTTAAAGGTAATAGTAGAGATGTTTGGGGTTTAAATAGTGTTTGTGTTGCCTTGACCCATCATCCAAGGAAAATGATTTAATGTGTGGAGACTGAAATACCCAAGACTTTGGCCTTTACAAATTTCCTGAGCTTTGGCTCATTGCCTTATAGATGACTCACCATACGAGTTGTATAGTATGATTATGGGTGTAAGGATCCAAGTCATTAACAAACTAGTATGTTATTGGCCATGTTCTATCCTAGTTACGAGACACTCATCACAAGTTGTACGATCATGTAAAAGTGGAAAGGGTCCTGTCCTAGGTTGTCCAGTGTCTAAGCCTTTAGTGTTCTGTGATGGTCACTACTAGACCATACAAATCTTATGTTCGCACGATGAGTGGGACTAGAAGTAGTAAGTTGAAAAGTGTGTGGTGTCTAATTCGCTATCTTGGTGACGACTCAATGGTAGTAATTTTATCTTGTGGTGACAAGTCAATGTCTTGACTCGTGACCAAAGGTGGGACTTTACTGCTTAAAGTTGGGGTTACTTTGGACATTTCCCATACCAAGCCTTTAATACCACACATCTTTAACACCTTTTGGTCATTCACTATACACTTTCAAAGATTAAAACACTCTTTAAACTCTCTCTCTCTCAACTCTTAGGAAATTTTGGGCTAGAGTTTCTTCAAAGTGGTCATCTAAGGGCTTAAGAATCAAATTCTCTCCATGAATCTTCATAACTCAGGCATATGACTCTTCCTTCATTGTTTGTTAACTAAAATCATATGTTTAGAATATTGTTCATGAGTCATTAATGGTGGTTTTGAAAACCATCGTTGAGGGTTTGAATTCATAATGTTGAGTATTGTTTTCTCATAGTTTAATTATGATTACATATGCTCTGATAATGATTTTACATAAATGAGTGCATGGGAATTATGGTTTAACTAATAGGTTATGATTAACCCTTAATTTGTGGTCTTTGTCTTTGATAATGACATGCCCTGAACCTATTTATTACTTTTTCAAAGAAAATGATCTTATAACAAATTTAAAATTGTACTTTAAACTAATGTTTGGCATAAGAATGTTAATGAAGGATGAATGGCTATGTAAAGGTCTTGAGGACCATAAATTAAATTGAAAGACTAATGTGTTCGACTCCCTATATGTTAAATTAAATTGATGTCTTTGTTTGGACAATAGGTTCGAGTCCCAAGTTGATTGATAATAAATATGGCATATTTAACGCTTGCAAGTAGGGTTGGAATGATGATACCAATGGGATTCCATTGGTAAGTAACTGGATAAACGGATGTGTATGTGCAATGAATAGATTAATTAAGATTTAAAGTGTGATGTGTAACCGAGCAAATGGAGTCCGAAAAACTAACATTGGAAACCTCTAGCAGGTACGGGTGTCTATATGACCAAAAGGTTCGAGTCCTCTGAATGAATATATGAATGAGAGGTTCAAGTCCCCCATATTGGATACATTGTTGCTTAAGTCATCTTGATAATATCGGGATGTTAGAGTCCCATAAAAATACAAATACGGATATGGATATTCTTTGGTTTGTGTTGTAATAAGCACTGGTGCCTTTCCAGCTAGGGGAGAGCTTGGCCCATATAGCCCGTGGATTCCTTGTTATATGATGGTTATGCTACATAGACCAAGTTACGGTTTTTAAATTTATGCTAAACCTTTTATCCTATCCCAGAATAATTTATATGTATATATCTGATTGTATATGGTTATTTCATTTTGTTTTGAATATTGACAATATTTTATTCGTCTATCCCTGAGTTACATGCTAGCACTCCAACCTCTAACCATCTTCGAATGTTGTTTCCCCATGGAATTCAGGACCCAAAACTTCTTCTATTTTTCTTGCACAGTGATCAGGTGCTCGAGTTAGCTTGGGAGTTGACATTGAAGTGGTGATCTTTCATACTTCGGAAGGTTTTATTTCATGGTCCTAATCTCCTATGTCTTAGACCTTGTTTAGACTTTATTTTGGCTACTGTTGGGGGCATGTCCCAGTATTTTATTGATTTCTTTATTGTAGAGGATTTGTTGGATTATTGCAGACTGGGAAGGGGGGTTGATTGTTATGGTGAAGGATGGTTTTCTGGTTACTAGTTGTTGGTATAGACATATTATGAATTATCGTTAGTCTTGTTATGCAATATCTTGTTATATGCTTAGAATTCATCCAACACTTGAGGTTGGTGTGTTGACTAGTTTGGGTGAAGGAGGTGATCTCTAGTCCACGTTGGACTTGAGATACCTACTACAGCCAGGCCTTGGTTCAGGTCGTGACAATTATGCAATGACATATTTCACTATGGTATAGATGAGCTAATATCTCCTAACTTATAAATAAATTATTACATAATTTATAACATTTTAACATAGTAAAAAAGAGTAATGTGAGACAACAATTTTAAAAACTTAAGCTCCAACTCGATCATCATCATAATAATGAGAATAAGGCTTAGATAAGGTTGATAGCAGCCCCATATGGGCATCAATATAATAATAATAATACCTTAAGTCAATAATGATATTCATATATGTCCCTATAATCTTAGAATATTTATATATATATATATATATATATATATATATATATATATATATATATATATAAAACTTTGCACAAATGGTTAATTATCAAGCTTGGATTAAAAAAGTAAAGCTAAACCAGTCTTAAAAAGTCAAATCTCAAAACTGTACCCTTCAACTATCATATTTTCTTTTGTGTTGCATCAAATCAAACCAAATCTCTTAAAAAGATAATGTACACATCGAAAGGAGTATAATGATATCCATATTAGCCACTTTTGTTTTTGGTCTAAAAATACATTAAAAATCAACCCCAAAAGAAAGCGGGTAAAAGCAGAATTATGTTTAAGAATTATGTTTCCCATACTCTAAGGGTTATAAAAATCAAAATTCCATGACCTTTTTGGTCATTTTTCATATTTCCACTTATCTTCAATGATAGGGCTTTTCCATAGCTTTATTTCTCAAGTCATTTATGACTTCCTAGGACTGATAGTTTGATTATCAGGTAGTTTGTTTGGTTTTAAAACCAAATCCCTTTTTAGAAGTGTTCGTTGGTTCTAAATTTCCATGGGAAAAAAATTAGTGAGACGATCCCAAATGCAAAGTCCAACTATGATAGAAAATCCAAAATATCGATTTAGGCTAGGTACCTTTGGTTTGGGTTCCAATGCACTCGATCCCATTTGGACCAATTGGTTAAAAAGTGGGAAAATCAAAAGATATGGGTGTGGGGTCCATAATTTATCTAAATAAACTTGGATGGAAAATCCAACTTAACATCGAATTTAATAGGGTTACATAGTTCATTCGCTCAAATCGAAGTTTCGATGATTTCAGAGGGTCAAAAATAAGTTTTGACTATGTTGGTACTAGGCAAGTGCGATCACACAAAGACCCATTGTAATTCTAATAGTGCGATCGAGGTCCCTAGTACTATGATAGCAATATCTCCATGCTTGAAGGGGCTATAAATTGTCCCCTAAGTCGTGATTTGGCAATTTTTTCTTCAACCTTGAGAGCTAAAAATCTTAAATAGGTATGATGACTCAAAATTGAGTCTTGTGGGTAACTTGGCAGCTTTATTAGCATCTTTTAACATGAATATATTTGGATTTAAGGTAAGAATCATTCAATACATGCTTGAATTTTTTACCAAAACACTAAATAGCTTGAGCGCTTGATTTTAGCCCCAAATAAGCTTAGTTTTTGCCTATTTTATTAGGGTTTCATTCCTTGATGGTGTATGAACTTTTAGTTGACGCCAAAAATCATGTTTCCTATAAGTGGGATCCACTTGAGGGTTTTGGTGTTGCTTTTGGACCTAAAGCACAATGGTGGAATATGGGTATTGTTATGCTTGTATTGATGAGTAGATTATATTTTTGATATTTTGGCATCTTGAAAAAGCTTCTTGAAAAGGAAAAGCAAAAGTTTTGCGGATCGATGAGCATTCTGCAGATTTGAGGTATGTTAGGTTTATCAGTTGTTAGAATGAGTTTTTCATAGTATAATTCCTATATCTTGTTAGATTGGGAGGGGTTTTA
The DNA here is from genome assembly GCF_002878395.1 of Capsicum annuum. NCBI lineage: Eukaryota > Viridiplantae > Streptophyta > Magnoliopsida > Solanales > Solanaceae > Capsicum > Capsicum annuum. The sequence continues at coordinate 77,296,935 of NC_061115.1, read as the reverse complement.
TGTATTTATTGATGATTATTCAAGTCTAGTAGTTGGATCTTTTAGGTCATTTGGACCCAGATAGTGAAAAACCTATCTTGTTTTCTTGAACCTTAATGAACTAGCTTAATGTCTCAACCTTAACATTAGAATGCTTACGATAACTCTAGTCATATGGGAGTAACCTTATCACTCATTCTTAGGGAAAGATTTTCCTTAGATACTAACTCTAAATAAAGTTTCTTTAGTTCTAGTGGACTTAGTGATAACATTTGAGTAGGATCCACACCTTGGAATTAATGGTGACTTGCTACATATCTAAGAGTTGAATTAGATATCTTAGCCTAGTTCGGGTAGAAATAAACGTAGAAGGCATATTGGGGAATTCAGAAGTGGACCTTGACCCACCTTAATCCAAGATTTAGGTAGTCCTCGTAAGACCTAAACAAGCTCATGAATTTCCTAGAAAATTTCGCAAGAGGCAATATTAAGGAATCTTGATAGTAAATTTTGTTGATGAAAACCTATTGAGCTATTGTGTGTGCTTTAAAAAAGCCCATGAACATGTTATTAACTAAGCTATGGATGTGGATATTATTTAAGCTATTGATTAGGCTATTTCTTAGCTATTGATTGGACCAGCAAATACCTTATTGAATAGGACCTTGACTATTGTATGGCTCAAGCCATAAAGTACAATATTGACTATACTATTAATAAGCTATAGATTATGTGATGGATTTTATATTTCTCAAGTTAGTGATATGCTTTATTTATGCAAATGGTGGGCCAATGAATAGTTTACTTATGAGGCATTGCTCAGAATATTCTTATGGTTATGCTCATGATCTAATGGACTAGATTATGACTTATTATTTATAACATTAATTTTACATATATATACACTTATTTATAATGTGACATTGATGATGAACGAGGAAATATTAAGGTATGATCTTCTTTCTTCACCTTTTTGTTTATTTACTTTAGCTCGTATGGGGCTTGATTTTTACTTTAGCCCTCGTGGGACTTTCCCTTTACTTTAGCCCTCATAAGGCTTTCTCACTTTAGCCCTCATAAGGCTTGCTCTTTATTATTGATATTAATATAGATATTATGATGCCCAGCAAGGTCAGATAATACTATAATGATTTGATGATACCAAACAAGACAAAAGGATATTATTATAATTTGATGATACTCGGCAAGGTCAGAGGATACTATGATTATTTGATGATATGAGGCAAGGACAAAGGATACTATGATGATATTATGATACCCAACAAGGCTGGAGAATGATTATGATGATACATATACACCTGACAAGGCCGGAGGATGATCATTAAAGTGTCTATAACTACATTTTCCGATTCGAGTTCGTATAGCACTATGTATGCCAAATCTATGTTGGTTATGTAGTTAGGTATAATTTTGATATTAGAGATGTTTGACATAGTTTTCTAGTGATCAATGTATAAAGTGGTATAGTTGTTGAGTTAAGATTGAAAATATAATTAGTGGTGCATATTAATTAAGCAATTAATACTAATCTATGGATAGTTAAATATTTGCAATAATGAGGACTAGTGGTATTAGCGCCTAGTAGTTATGATGATGAATCTATAATAATGTTTAGCATAAATAAATACTTAAAGCGAATGATGATTAGTTAATAGTAATGATTTAGTTAATGATGTTGACTAGTTGCAAAACGAGAATTTGTGATTAGTGATGCTAGTTACTAAATGGTGTTTAGTAAATAATTTGGGTAGTGAATAATTAGTGATTAGTGGTTATTGGATCAACAGTGATTAGTGAGTTTGTGATGGCTAGAAATAAATATTAGCTAGTTGATAAATATGGCTTAGTAATGAATTTTGGCTATGGGCTAGGTATATACTAGTTGGTGGACAATGACTAGTTGTTGACACATGAATAGTAATTATGTGATGAATAGTTGATAAAAAATAATAAGAAGGTATATGATGACTAGTGAGTAATTGAATTAGTAAATAAGAGTTGGCTAGCTAATAAAGAACTATTAGTGTGTATCAAGAATTAGTAGTCTAAATGATAGTATTGTGATGGTTATGCATATATTGTCATACGTTGTTTAATTATGAATGTTGATTATAATTGAGGAAGGTTTGTGAACTTTCAATTGATGAGAATTGTGTAATATTGATGATAAATTAACCGATTGATTGTAAGCATGGAATGAAGGTTGAATAATGATTGAGTTTAGATATATTGTTGATTAGGTACCATTATATTTCTCTTAGGTGTACTCTTTAGGGGTATTGGATGCTGTGATGAGTTTTTTACTTATGCACCAGTTGTCGTATGGGAGCCAGCTTTGTACTTTTGATTGTATGTGTTGACGTTTTATGATACATTAATATTTTTATATTTATTACTTATTATGTACAATGATATTGGCATGTGTTGATACTTGATGTTATATTGTTAATTAGTTTTGATTACTTATTATATACATTAATGATGGAGATGATTCACGTTTGATTTTGTACATTGAGTTAGAGAGATTATTTAGGGCGCTTGATCCATAAAAATGAATGTTTAGGATGGTAAAAGCACTTATATAGTGAGGGGACATACGGTTTTAGGCATAGAAAATGACCAAAAGGCCCTTAGTTAAAAGCTGAAAAATAGACCCGTCAAAGGGTACAACTCACTAAAAGAATCGTACCCTAGGTTACGAGTAGTACCCCTAACTCATATCCTAGGGTTCTCCTAGGTAACCTACACTATTAAGGGTATGGAAACACACCCTTGACTCAACTGCTAACTCATATGCTTCAACCGTATAAAAAATAGTCCACTCAAAGTTCAAGTCCAAACTCTGTACGACTCACTTCTCGTACCCTTTGGTACGATTGAGGAGGGGGGTCACTCGTACCTAGGACAGTGAGTGACCCTCACCACACTGCCTAGGATATGAGAGGGGAGGGGAAGGATGATACGACTCATTTTCAAGGGGTACGATTCTTGCCTCTAGTCGTACCCAACTCAGAGACACCTAATGAAGAGGTTCTTCCCTTGGTTCAAAACCTAGGTATTTCAATTCTCCCCCACTTGGATCATTCGTCCGAGAATGATTGGTAAGGCATGTATAACTTAAGTTAACACATTATTACACATCAAAAAAAGTTAGGACAAGGTACATAACAAGGATACAACTCAACACATATCATGATCATCATCAAACAACTATTTCATTTCATTGATCGTAGGATATATCATTTATCAAAGACACTTGTTCATTTCAAAGCTAGGGGGCTTAAACCCCTTAATTATCAACACTTACTCATTTCACAACTTAGGGACTTCAACCCATCAACTTATCAAGGATACATGCTCAACTCAAAGACTAGGGACTCGAACCCATCATCTATCAGAGGCATGAATTAACTCAAGGTATTAGGGACTTAAACCCACTACAACCAAGACACACACGATTTCAAATCATTAGGGACTTGAACCCATGGTCTAACAAGACACAAATCAACTCAAATCTTGGGGACTTTAACGCATTTTCTAAGTAAGGCAAAACTTAATTCAACATATTATGTACTTTAACCCATTATCTAGCAATACATAAGTCAAGGTAAGAAGATTAAGACATACCTTCATCATAAGTTCCCAGGACGGGAAACAAATGTGGATACTTGGACTTCATGCTCTATTCCGCCTCCTAAGTAGCTTCCTCGGACTTTTGGTTTCTCTATAGAACCTTCACCAAAGCCACTTCTTTCACTTGCAACCGATGAACTTGCAAATCCGTGATTATCATTGGGATTTCATCATAGGATAAAAAGTCTAAAATACCGACATGCCTCAAGGGAACAACAACTGAAGGATCACCCATACATTTCTACAACATAAAAACATGTAAAATCAGGGGAATGGAGTTCATGCTAGAAGGTAACTCTAACTCATAGGCAACACTGCCAACCCTCTTCACAATCAAGTAGGGACCAACATACCTAGGACTAAACTTACCCTTTTTACCAAACTGCATCACTCCCTTCATGGGAGACACTTTCAAGAATACCCAATCGCCAACACTAAACTCTAAGTCCCTACGCCTTATGGCTTGGTGAACTAAATTCGGTCCATGCAACTTTCCCTCGCCAACTTCGTTCTATCCAATAAGAGATCGGCATCTCCTACCATACAATTCCTCAAAAGGGACCATGCCAATGCTAGAGTGGTAAATATTAATATAGGCAAACTCAATCAAAGGAAAGTGGTCATACCAACTACCACCATAATCAATCACATAAGACCATAACATATCCTCTAATATTTGGATGGTCTTCTCCACTTGCCCATCCATTTGTGGGTGAAAGGTGATACTAAGGCACACTCTAGTACCCAAACCATTTTGGAATGACTTTCAAAAATAGGATGAAAATGGAGGACCGTGATCCAAAATAATCAAAACTAGAGCACCTTGCAACTTCACGATCTTCACAAAATCCAACATAGCATAATTTTCCACCGAATAATTAGTCCTCACGGGCAAAAAGTGAGTGGACTTGATCATTCTATCAATAATGACCCAAATAGAATCACTTTGATTTTGAGATCTAGGAAGATCGGTAAAAAAATCCATATTAATTGCCTCCCACTTCCATTTGGGTAATAGAATCTCTTGATACAAGCCCAGAGCTCATGTGCTCGACTTTTACTTGTTGGCACACTATACACTTGGACACATAACAAGCCATATCTCACTTTATATTAACCTACCAATAGGACTTACTAAGATCATGATACATCTAGGTAGAACCGGGGTGAATAGCATAACGGGTTCATGAGCGTCGGCCATGATCCTTTCCCTCAATCTATCGACTTCAGGAACACATAGTCTACCTTGGTATCTCAAGATACCATCACCACCAATCACAAAGTCTGTAACTTTATATTGAACCACATTACTCTTGATCTTCATCAATTTGGGGTCCAATGCGTGCTTTTCATTTATCTCAACAACAAGAGATGACTAAGATACCGAAAGAACAAATACACCACAATCCTCAGAGTCCACAAGTCAAACTCCAAGATTACCCAAACGGTGAACGTCCTTCGCCAATTTCTGTTTGTCCTCATCCACATGGGCCAAACTTCCCATGGACATTCTACTAAGAGCATCGGCATCTACATTAGCTTTACCCTGGTGGTAATAATCACTCATATCATAGCCTTTCAATAACTCAAGCCACCTCATTTTCCTGAGGTTCAACTCCTTTTGAGTAAACACATATTAAAGACTCTTATGATCGGAAAAGATATCAACATGAACCCCATAATGATAATGTTGTGAAATATTTAATGCAAAACCATGGATAACAACTCCAAGTCGTGAGTAGGGTAGTTCTTTGCATGAACTTTAAATTTCCTAGAAGCATAGGGCACCACCCTACCACGTTTCATCAAAACATAATTGAGAGCAATACAAGAAGCATTACAATACACTACAAAACCATCATAACCTTCGGGCAAGGTTAAAACCAGAGCTGAAGTTAATTTATCTTTCAACTTCTCAAAACTAGTGTCAAACGCATCTAACCATAAGAACTTGACCTTCTTTTGGGTCAACTTGGTCAATGGGGAAGCTATGGTCAAGAAATTCTCTACAAATCTTCTATAGTAACCAGCTAGATCTAAGAAGCTCTGAATATCAGTTGGAGTCGTAGCTCTAGGCCACTTCTTAACCGCCATAACCTTTTGGGGATCTACTATGATCCCTTCACTAGAGATAACATGACGAAGAAAAGCTACGGCTTTTAATAAAAACTCACACTTGGAGAACTTAAAATACAAATGATGATCCTTCAAAGTTTGTAACATGGCATGGGGTGATTGGCATGATCCGCCTCACTCTTAGAATAGACTTAGATGTCATCAATGAAGACAAAGAAAAACATAACCAATAAAGGATAGAACATCCTATTCATCAAGTTCGTGAATGCCGTCGGCGCATTGGTTAGCCCAAAAGACATAAAAAGAAACTCATAGTGACCATATTAGGTTCTAAAGGCAGTCTTAGGGATATCTGCATCCCTAATTTTAAGCTTATGATAACCCAATCTAACAACAATCTTAGAGAAGCATTCACACACTGAAGTTGATCAAACAAAGCATTGATCCTAGAAAGAGGATATTTATTCTTCACAGTCACTTTGTTCAACTGACGATAATCAATACACATACGAAGGGAACCATCCTTCTTGCCCATAAACAATAGGGGAGCACGCCAATAAGACATAACAGGATAGATAAAATCTTTATCTAAGAGGTCCTTGAATTGCTCCTTAAACTTTTTTAGCTCTACCGGAGCCATTCTTTAAGGAGGGATAGAAATCGAACGAGTTTCCAGAACAAGATCAATCCCGAAATCATTTCCCTATTGGGTGGAACACCGGGAAAATCATTGGGAAACTCATTAACCATAGGAACAGATTTTAGAGAAGGCTATTCTGATTTAGAATCACTAACTTAGACCAATGATACAAACACCCCTTTGAAATCAACTTTTGGACTTCAAGATAAGAAATGAATCTTCCCCTAGGTACCAAAGAACCACCTTCCAATTCAATGACTGGCTCATTAGGGAATTTGAACATGACCCTAAGGGTGTAAAAATCTAAGGAAACATAACATGAATGCAACCAAATGACATCAAAATTGACCACGTCCAACTCTATCAAGTCTTGAAGAGTATCTCTACCATCAACAAACACCACACCCCCCATAGACCCTTCTAGTAATTACTAAGTCTCCTATTGGGGTAGAAATAAAAAAAGAATCGGTAGACTCTCAGGACCTCAATCAAGATACATATCTAAATACGAGGTCACATAAGAAAGTGTAGACCCTGGATCAAGCAAATAATATACATCATGAGAGAAAAGTATCAACATACTCATGACAATATCGGGAGATGCCTCAGAATATTAGCGAGTAGCAAGTTCAAATAGGCAATTTTCTCCAGTGTTAGTGTTGAAAATAAAAGCAGAAGCAGACATAGCACCCTTCAGTGTGGTAGTAGGTGGAATAGCAATAGGATTCCTATTGGCCCAAGAATCTACTAGAGAGGAGCACTCACGCTGCATGTTCCCAATATGACCATAAATAAATCATTTGTTTCTCTTCTTCTCACACTAACCACGATGACTCTGACCACAAAATCTATAAGGAGGGCTGGGTGGAGCCGACTAGGCACCACTAGCTAGGAATTGGGCACCCTATGCCCAGCACCCACCACTAAACTGAGATCGATGATCACCTGACGACTTCAGGTAAGGAGAGCAAACACTAGCTGAGGAGTAAAAACTCAAACTTCGTCACTTCTTTATAGTCCACTTACCACCACTTTCACCACTAGACTTGGAAGTTCTAAATATATTCCCTTGCCTTTCACTAAACTCAACTTACTTCTTTTTCTCTTTTTCCACTTGTTGCATATAAATAATAAACCTAGCGATGTTCATATTTTCAATTAATGAGGCTGCCTAGATCTCAAGGACTAACTCATAGGACAATCTCGAGACAAACTTAAGCATCCTAACCCTCATGCTAGAGACCATCTTGGAAGAATACCTTGACAATTGATGGAATTTCAAGGCATACTCATGAACATACATTCTTCTTTGTGTCAAGTTCACAAACTCTTCTGTTTTTGCTTCTCTCAACTCTTGAGGAAATAAATTGTCTAAGAAAGCATCGGAGAAGTCCTTCCATATAGTGGGACTAGAATCTACACCTCTAGACAACTCCCACCCCTCGTATCATTAGTATGCTACATCTTTTAATTGGTAGAAAGCAAACTCAATGGCTTTAATTTTCAAAGCATGCATGATCTGGAAGATCTTCTCCATTTCATCAATAAAGCCTTAAGGATCTTCCTCATCCTTCGTAACCAAAAACATAGGAGGGCTTAACCTCAAGAATTGGTTGATTGTTGTGGCCTCAAAAAAAATAGTAGCTGGAGCACCACGCTCTAATTAAGAAGCTACCAATTGAGTTAAGAGGTTAATAGAGAGACAAAACCCGACATTAGTAACATCCTCTTAAGGTGATTGAATATGAGGGACACTCTCATAGTCGGGGTTGGTAGGAACAGATGGAACCCCTTGAAGATGGTCGGATATTGCACCCCTATCCCAGGTCCGAACTCCAGAAGTTGGACAAGCTTAGCCCAGAGGGCCCTCAGTCGGGGCCAAAATATATGCCTGAACCTCAGATCTCTTTTGAGGCATGATCTATAAGATAAAAAATAGAAATTAGAGGAATACAAAACCTTACTCTATAGATTGAGACTGAAACACAAGAATCGAAAACATTTTCTAAAATATCCCGTAGCCCCTCCTTTATAAGTGTGGCGTGCTTCACACCCATAAAAGAAACTCTACTTAACATGGTATTGTTGAAACCAAAATGACCATAAAGCTAGGCTCTAGTACCAACTTGACACGCCATGAAATTGGGCCATGTCATAGGGGAACCTTAAGCCCACATGAACTGGAAATCGACCCGATAACCCAACCCAATCATCATCACATCAATCACAAGGGTTGGGTGAATCCCAACCATATAATAAGATATTAGAAAACATAATACAAGTCATAACTTAAACATGTCTAAAAACTTTGTTAGATTCATCAAACTAACCAATAATACCTAAGTCCACAATCATCCATAAAACCTCTATACAAGCTGAAGTTTAGAAACATATATGTCGGGGCAAGCGCTCGACAATAGCCAAACCAAGTAAAAATAAGAATAAGTCTAAACATAGTATACCAAGAAGAAATATCTTCTGAAGTAATGAAGCTAACCACTCTAGGTCAATGCATGAACAATTTTGATCACCTAATCACTGTGCAGGAAGAGAAAATGATGCCCTGGCCCCTATGTCACCTTGGTACATAACATCTAGAGATGGTTAGCGGTTGGAGCACTAGCATGTAATACAAGGATAAGGATAAAATAACATCACCAATCAATAACAAGTCAATATATATCACATTTAACCATATTTATGACCTTATCCATACATATAGGTATTTCACATGCTAACAAGTAAAAAAGCCATAACAACATTCTCAAAGCACTCAATCATGAGACACAAAGTGGAGTACTCCGACTTTCCACACTCAGATTCAACAATTTTTATTAGTTATAAGACTTCAACCACATTCACTTATCACTTATATGAAGTACTTTAACCATGTATACACTCATTAAGCAAGGTACTATAACCACATACACACCTATTTAAATAAAGGACTCTAACCACACAGTCATATTCATTTAGGCAAGGGACTCTAAACACAAGCCCATACATTAGGAATGGGACTCTAACCTCAAGCTGTATCAGATAGGAGACTCTAAACCAAGACATTTTATTTGGCGAGGCACTTCAACTTCAAGAGATCTCATTGTGCAAGGGAATTTAACCACAACCAATTTCATAAGGCAAGGGACTTCAACCTCAAGCCCTTTTATTATGCAAGGGACTTTAACCTCAAGCCATTATGACTATCATTAGTCGACATTGGGACTCCAAACCTTTGTCCATACATCATCATCTATTCAATTCACACTTAAGTACTTTAACCCATTTAGACAACTCCACACTATACTTGACCACATGGTTCTCATGGGAGCCTTTATTGCTCAACTATTTCAATTAGCCAATGAATTAATTCAATTCATCATACAATTTAATTTATGGTAATCAAGACCCTAACAAAATATTTGCATTTCATTATCAATCTTATACCACATCAATACCACACTTTAATTAACACACAATTTAAGTTCATTTTCCTGTTTTGGGACTTTAACCCCTCATTAAAAATCACCGAAAAAGGTCATCAATTTTACCATACATGGCTCATAATAACTTTACAATATCATTAAACAATGATTCATACTTATTGGTTCATTGACCTAGTGTAAAACATCATCAACATAAGACTAGACAATTTACTTAGACATTTTCACAAACACCTTGTATGCATGCCTTTACCAAAGGCATTTTCATAGTAGAAATCATAAAGATTAGAGTAACTAAAGAATCACATATAATAACATATACAACAAGCACCCACATGTTCAAATCATCATCAATAACATGAATAAGCACAAGTCTAAGCAAAATTCCACATTATTCATCATTAGGCAACAAAACCCTTTTATTTGATTTCAAAATCCCCATGAACACTTACTAATTAAAGTGAAAGATACATGGGTTTAAAGTTATTTATCTAGGGGAAGAGTTACATGCCTTAGAAAAATTGATACACCATGATTCTTGACTCCACTTTGCCTCTTGAAGATCACCCTTGAAACCCTAGCCTCCAATTCTTGAAAGATGAGTTTGAGAGAGTATTTAGGGTATTTGATCCATCAAAATAGATGTTTAGGAGGCTACAAAAACTTATATAGTGAGGGGTCTTTGGATTTTAGTCATAGGAAATGACCACAAGTCCCATCTAAGGGTACGACTCACTAAAGAAACCGTACCCTAGGTTACGAGTGGTACCCAAACTCATACCCTAGGATTCTCCTAGGTCACCTACACTGTTAAGGGTACTACCACACACCCTTGAATCTTATCCAAAAGAGTACGACTTAACCCCTAACTCGTATGCTTCAACTGTATCAAAAACTATCTTGTCAAAGTTTAAGTCCAAACTCTCTATGACTCACTTGGTATGACTCGTACCCTTTGGTACAATTTAGGAGGGAGTCACTCATACCTAGGAAAGTGAGTAGCCCTCGTCACACTGCCTAGGATATAAGAGAGGAGGGGAAGGTGGATATGACTCGTATCCAACAGGTATTACTCATGCCATTAATCGTACCCAACTTAGAGACACCCAATGAAGAGGTTCTTATCATGGTTCACAACCTAGGTGTTTGATTAATCAAGCAATAGTATAACCCATTATCATCTAATTAGCATGAACACAAATACATCACAACCCACCACTAATTTGCACCTTAGTTTAACATAATCCCAAGACTAAAAGATTTATCTACTCATGAAGAAAAGAAAGAAACATAGAGTAAATGGATTGTTCAAGGCATCCATTCTTAACAAATATCAAAATCTAAATCTCTAAATAAAATTTACAATTCTTGCCTAATTTGGGGTTTCAATTTCAAATATAATATTTCTAGTTTCTAAAATATCTAAAATAGTAAAAGGTTTTAATCTTTTAAGGAGCTAGGGGTCGGCTGCAAAAAAATATGAAATTACCCCTAGGCCTAATCCCGTATGGCCGTGATCGCACCAGATTAACCATGATCACGGCTACTACGATTGCGATTAGGACTCATAATCACAATGTGTTAAACTGTCTAGGTTAGCCACAATCGCAGCCTTTAGATTGCCATAACAGTAACCGAGGCTTGTTCCTGCTCTAGGTCTTCTAGCTGTACTTCTCTCCTCATTTTGATTCTTTTTAGCTCAACTCCACACCTTTCTATCTCACAACCTATATTCCTTCAAAATGAGGATATTAGTGTATTTAATCATAAATATGCCTTGTTTATAGATTTAAATCATGGTAATGTACCTAAATGTTTAGGACAAATAAGTGGTAAGTTCACTACTCATCAACACTCCCAACTTAAAGCTTTGTTTATCCTCAAGCACACTACCTCTTACCATGAGACTATGCATATCTATAACCCTATTGATTGACCCAAATGATCATAATGACTTTAAGCTTTGCTAATACCATAAATTAGCTCTTCAAATATGGGCAACACTATTTTAAACACACCCCTTCCCATAAAATATGAATTTTTCAAGGATGCATAAGAATTTAAAGAGCAACCATACAATAATCACCATCTCTCTAAAAATAACTTACCTTGACCTTATCTACACTATACTCATTTTTGCCTCATTTTTTGAGAGGTGACAAAATCACCTACCTCGAATTATTTACATGCCTCCTCACAAGAAAGAAAATTTCACACACCAAGTCAAGATTATGCCACAAGGGATTTAAGTACGAAACACACACACTCTCTCTCAAGAATTTTCAATGCTAACAAGTACCATGACATATGCTTGCCCTATTTTCAATCGCCATTACAATGAAAATACTTGGTTAGAAATTACGAAGATCTTTTTGAGCTAGTAACATAGGTTCAGGTTAGAGTAGGATATCTTTTAGGAATAACATAGATATACCCTCCTTGGACATCTACATCACACTATTTCATCCAACTTTTGATCATGGGACACTTATTTTGTTTTCACTCTTTACACATGTGCCTACTTTTTATTTCCGAGGTTCACCCACTTAGTTTTCATTTCTTTTTCTTGCACCCTTTCTATTTTTCTTTCCTTGTTGGATCCCAAAAATTTTGATTTGTAAAAAGTTGGTGGATACTCCATTTTTGTCTTTAGCGAAAATGGCAATTGAGCCTCCTTGGTGAATTTTGCATGTCGTGTGTCGTAGAATTATTTGTTCAGATATCATTTGTGCTTGTACCATCTAGAACTTACCCTATTAGTCTCTCAAGGCTAATTGTTATTATACTTGGTTGGAGAGAAGATCTTAGGCCATATTTGTGACATTAGAAGTCAACTTTAGCATAAGAAGCCTACCCTTGCTTAGTGTTATCCCTAGTCACCCACTTTGAGCCTTTAGACCTTTATTTGGCAAACACATTACAAGTCATGAGACATTTAATTGTTAACCCTCTTTTGAACCTTACCTTCCTTGAATTTAAAATTATAGTTTAAGGCTAAAAGACTAAGTTAAAGGTGGTGATGATTGAAAGACATAACCTTAGGCCACAATGTTATAAGTGAGTACCTATGATCTTGAGCATTGAGAACAAACAGATAACAAAAAGGAAGGACCGAATTCTCAAAAATTGAGTTTTAAACTACTTCTTAGGCTCTCCATACTTGGAGAAGAAAATATTGATTAAATTTGGGTGAATAATACATTAGAGTAGCTTCTAAGTGGAGAGCTAGCAAACTCCCATTAAAGATTTGTTTGAGTCCAAAGATTGAAGTAGCATTTACTTAGTCTCCTATAAATCAAATCAATGGAGATTTTGGGTCTATCTTTACTTATTTATTTTATGAGTAGCTAGTTTTTCCTCTTGGGTTTATGTATGAATAGTGTTAAAGTATATGTGGGTTGTTATTGTTAGCTTCAATTAGTAGTTAATGTTGATGGGTTTTGCAAATGCCTGATGATAACATGGAATTTGTTGGTGAAAGCCTCAAATTTCCTAACTCTCACATCATCCTTGACAAAGGTATGTAGGTAACCTAGATCTTTCAACTATCCTTGAAAGAGGGGTTGAAGATAGCATGAGCATTTGTGAATAATTACTTAGGTTATAGTTGTTCCCTTTTTGTTATCTTAGAAATAAGGATAAATTGTGGAATGGCTATGACTTAGGCATCATCCTAGAAATAGGGATGCCTAAATTGAGGTTTGGTACCAATTATGGAACATACCCATTTGGTATTTGAAAGAATCAATGAGTGATAGTTTGGTGCTTTGTTGAAAGGCTAGTACCAAAACCCCTAACCAAACCTACCCACAATTAATCTACTAAAAGTGAAGTTGAATTGTTAACACCCTCATTTTAGCTTCCCTTAGTAATACATAACCCCAATATCCATGCCTAATTGATTAGACTCCAATTATTCGTAGCCCCGAATTAATACTTGAAAACCCCAAAAAGAAATACTAGGTGTGGTACCATTCAAACTCCCCATTTTTACATTCTTGTACTCTAGGTTTGAATTGGTGCGAGTGTCCATTATTTTGAGCTAATTTGTTTGTCATTCTCATTGTTCCTCATGGATTCGACCTCGACTTAGGTTGGGTAATTGTATTAAAAACAACCACCTTGCACTTAAATTGATGTGTAAGTTAAGATTTATCAGAGGGTTATTGTGATTTCGGTTATAATGTATTTATAACTGTTGAGGAGGTCAAAGAGGTTATTTATGGGATACATAGGGGCAGAGAGATGTGACCTGATGAGATCCTAGTGGATTTTTGGAAGTATACTAGAGGGCAGGTTTAAGGTGGCTGACCGAATTGTTTAATGTCATTTTCAAGACAGCAAAAAATTCCTGAGGGTTGGAGATAGAGTACGATGATACCTTTATACAAGAACAAGGGTGACATTCAGAGTTGAAATAACTATAGGGGTATAAAGTTATTGAGCCACACTATAACGATATAGGATAGGGTGGTTGAGCGAAGGTTGAGGAGGATCGTGTCTATTTCTAAGAATCAATTTAGATTTATGCTTGGTCGCTCGACGATAGAGATAATTCACCTTATGCAGAGACTAGTAAAGAAATATAGGGAGAGGAAAAAGGACTTACATTGGTGTCCATCTACCTATAGAGTTCATACTATTAAGTCCCTAAGGAGGTTTTTTAGAGGTGCTTAGAGGCTAGAGGAGTCCCTGAGGAATACATCGGATCAATTGGACATATAGGATGGAGCGAAGACCTAGGTGAGGACTATGGGAGGAAATTCAAAGCATTTCCCTATTTTGATAGGGTTGCACCAGGGATTAAATCTTAGCCCATTTTTATTCGTATTGGTGGTGTAAGTTTTGATGGGGCGTATTAAAGGAGAGGTACCTTAGTATATGTTATTTACGGAGGATATATTTTTTATTGATTAGACTCGGGGGAAGTTAGTGATAAATTAGAAGTTTAGAGATAAATCCTGCAGTCTAAAGGGTTCAGGTTAAGTAGGAACAAGACAGAGTATTTAGAATGCAAGTTGAGCGATTTGATACATGAGACAGAGGTGGTAGTGAAGATGGATACCTAGGTTGTTTGTAAGAAATATAGCTTTAAGTATCTTAAGAGTAACGACCTGATTTTCGTGTCATGAAGGAACCTACTAAAACCCACCAGTAGGTAAGCCGACACCGTAATCCAGATCTAAGGAAATGGGTTACCTTGGTAGGATCGTATAAAATGGACCAAATGTACGAACATAATATAAGCAACAATGTTCAACATAAAAAGGAAAGCCAACAACGATATCAATCCCCATGACCTAGTAGTGTCGGTACAAGAGCATCTAAGTTCGACAATAGGAACTACAACTTAAAGTGTAAATAGTCTTAAATAATCTTATACATTTGTCTCGAATACAAAAGACAAAATGGATATAGAGGGGAAACAGGAGACTCGAACTCCATAAGCTCACCCTGTCTTCAGAAGATCAACATGACATGATCTCAACTTAGTGGTGGCAACTAGTTCTCAGGTCTGCACCAAAAAGGCACAAAAGTGTAGTATGAGTACCAAAACAATGGGTACTCAGTAGACATCATCGACCGAATGAGCTAAATTATGATATAAAGATGCTATAAAGTAGGACAATAACTATAAGTCAAGGTACAGAATCAAACCTGAATCTTCTCTATCATCATTGTACAAAATAACTAATCAACTAGAATAGTAATACGACATCTCATATCGATATGTACCACAACTGTCATACAAAGTGATTAACCAATTCAAAAACATAAATCAACATGTATATATATAATAACAATCACATAAATTCCAAGTTTAACACAAATACAATCATTCAAGCTTAATGTATAAGAACTTACCACGGCATCCCATACCATTGGGAAGTACTCCAAAAAGAACACAATTAAAGAACTCATCACGGCGTCCTATGCGACCGAAGAGTTCACCAGTAGATCAATTCATCAATGTATCAAGATGTACAAAAATACACAAACATCTCACGTTTACCAAGGTTTCCATATTTCCATTAACGGCCATTTGGCAAGACCCATAATGATAATCAATTACCTTAATTCGACACAACGAAACCAATGTAATCATAAACATAGTTCTATAGTCAATTAGACATCTAACTCAATAATCTACTCATTCTAGTCTATATTAGCTCACTACCACTTATTATTAAGCTACTAGTTACTTGTTATCTTAAGGCCTCCAACCAATAGCCTAACCGATTCTTGATAGACCTCTTCATAAGATAGCAACTAATTACCATTCGTTAAATATCGAACTTTCTCATCTAGTCAAGATGCACAACCAAACCATATTCAAAATTTAACTCCAAGGATTATTTCTAGTGGCCATAGGTACACTAGCCATCATGTAGGAAGAGGTCGCATATTATCAAACACACTTATTTATCTTATTACTCAACACCTCAAATTATTTAACACCATAGATCTCCAAGTCAACACTTAGGCAACCCACGACATTAGCTACCACGCGCCAATATCACTAACTATAAATAATGGTAGGTCTATTATATTCATTAGCCACTTAATCAACCATAACTACTACTAACCACACTTTAACCGACAAGGTCCACCAACTAGTATTATAGGCTTCTAGCGGTCTAGTAACATAACCACTTTATGTAACTACTAGCTATCATATAACCCATTTACTAGGTGCAAGTCCATAACTAAACTTTTATTTAAAGCCAAATATATATACTAGGTAAACCCTTAACTCTACACATGGTTAACAACAGCAACAAACCTAGTATATTCCCACATAGTGGGGTCTAGGGAGGGCAAAATCTACTTAGTCCATACCACTACCTTCGAAGAAGTAGAGATTCTATTTCCGATAGACCCCCGGCTCTACACATGGTTACACCTTCCAATTAGTCTTCACTCAATATTCGGCATATTCAACTTTTATTAACTATTTAATATTAACAAGAGCCACGCCACTTAACTAGTTATTAATAGTAAAGAATTATAGAAAACCTGCCAAGGGTAACATCATATCCTAAAAGAACACAAGGATGTAACCATACAATTACATAACCATACATATATAGACATATCCATATATCCTTACCATATGTAACATCACCATAACATTAGTATATCCTCTGGGTCAACCCGGCATCATTATAACATCAATACCTCTTTTGGATTTACCAGGTATCATCACATCATTAGTATATCCTATGGATTCACCGGGCATCATCATAATATCAATACTTCTTCCAGATTTACCGGGCATCATCTCATCATCAATATATCCTCCAGATTCACCGGCCATTATCATAATATCAATACCTATTCTGGATTTGTTGGGAATCATCACATCATCAGTAATCCTCTAGGATTTATGAGCATCATCATAATATCAGCACCTCCTCCAAGAAAATAATATATACATACATATGTAACCAAACCAATAAAAAGTATAAGCCCAAAACAATAGGGAGAAAGAGGGGTAAGGAAATACTTATCAAGGTACATTAGCATTAATCATCACCATATTATTAGCTTAGATGCATGGGCATGTATATCTAAATGATATGAGCAATCACCAACTTTTCAAGTTTTATCATGATTATTAATAAGTCAATTATGAATCATGGGTATTCCTTATAGAATCTCTACTCACATGGTTCACAATATTAGCGCAAAAGATTCTTTTACACAAACATTAGCTTAGTCACTAAGCCAAAATCATAATAAGAGTTGTGACATAAGTCAAGGCTCACATAGTAAACTAGCCAACGAGCCAAGCAATAGCATAACCATAGATTCATTTCACAATACCTTCCAATGTTATCTATATCATGATAACAAGGTAATCAATCAAGTATATACATTATTCCAATATCGATAATATGCATAAACCAGTTATCGAGCTTAGCCATTATATTGCCAAAAGAATAATCTAAGAGTTCAACGCCTATCTAGGTCTCTAAGAATTTATAAGTTCAAGCATAAGGCGGGTCAAGTTCCGCTATTAATAATTCCACAAATTTCTCTTTTACAAGTCTAACTTCTACCCTGAATTTGGCTAAGTTATCTAGTTCATGCCTTAAGTGCTTATTAATCCACACTAGTTTTAAAGGATAATGCTTCTTCAAGTATTCCTCCTAAGTCTTCCCAAGCACCTAAAGACATCCTAATAATAAGCATATGAGTCAAATATAATATTTACAATGTCAAAAGCCTAAATGATTCAAATAATCCCTAACATTATCGTCTACCATTTCAACTTCTAAGACCCCGCCCAATCTTAGCAAGATATCAAGGTCATACAATTAGAAAACTCAATCTATCTACAAATAAACCTAACCTACCTCAAACCTAAGTAGCTCACGAATCAAAAATCTTTGCTTTACCTTTTCTCGAAGCTCTTTCCACGAGCCAAGATGTCAACAACATAATCTATGCATTATTACAAGAATAACAACACCCATGATGCACTATTATGCTTTGGGTCCAAAATGACACCAAAAACCCCCCAATGGGTCCCACATATGGAAAATGAATTTTTAAGGCTAAACCATTGCTCAACTATCCTAGGGAGTCATATCCCTCAATAATTAAGAGAATACCATGTATATTTGGGATAAATCAAGCCTCAAGGCCATGTGGGGTTTTGGGTCAAAAATAAGAAATCAACATCAAAATTTAAAGGATTCATACCTTAGATTCATAGATAATCGCAAATACCCAAGCTATTTAGGATTCCAATCAACACACAAGACTTACTTGGAGAAATTCACCCTCTATGAGGGTTTTAGATCTCAAGAGGGAGGCACAAATGACCAAATTTCGACCAAAAATAGCTTTTAAATGGACCACTCCAGCCCTAAGGATTCACAACTATGCACATGTGTTAGGCCGTGATCGTACTCATTGTGATCTCACTCATTCAGCCGCAATCGCTGAATCTCCATCCATGACAGGAAATGGCTGAAGCTTGGAATTTGATCCCAAGCTTCGACCAATGCCCTGAGATGCATATGGAGTCCGATATGAGTA
This sequence comes from Capsicum annuum, assembly GCF_002878395.1. Taxonomy (NCBI): domain Eukaryota; kingdom Viridiplantae; phylum Streptophyta; class Magnoliopsida; order Solanales; family Solanaceae; genus Capsicum; species Capsicum annuum. Next base: position 77,278,098 of record NC_061115.1, on the reverse strand, counting down.
AATGAGATATGTAAACATATAGATTTTGATGTTCCAGAAGAATTGGTGAGGTTGGATTTCCAATCCAAGGTCATTTTATAGAAGTTTTTACTCAGTGACTAATTGGAACCATTGAAGACTTCTAAATAGGGATATGGTTCCAAAAACCAAATGAACTGTTAGGTAACCAAACTATCAGTTCTAGCATGTCATTAATGACTTGGGGAAGCTATGGGAAAGCTCTATCAGCAAGAATAGGAAGGAACACGAAAAATAGCCTAAAGGATAATTACAACATCCAGTACTAAGGAACTTTCACCCCAAAAGTTAAAGACAAAGAAAATACCTGAAGTCTCACAAAAATGAGGATTCTAGGCCCGCATCTCACTCTCAATCTCCTAAGTGGCCTTCTCTACTGGGTGGTGCCTCTATTGAACCTTAACTACAGAAATCTCTCTCATACGCAACTGTCTCACATCACTAGCTAAAATAAGCATGGGCTTCTACGCAAAGTCCAACTTCTCATCTAACTTAAACAAATCCCACCTAAGAAGATGAGACAGATCAGGAATATACTTTTGCAATACAGAGTAATGGAAAATCAGATGAACAACTGCAAAATTTGGAGGTAAGGCTAACTCATACGCCTCCTCACCAACTGTGTAGAGAATCTGAAAAGGGCTAATATAACGAGAATTGAGCTTACCCTTCCTTTCAAATCTCATCACACCTCTTAAAGGCAAAAATAAAGGAAAACATGGTCACAAACTCTGAATCTCAAGGCACGGAGTCTACGATCTGTATAGGCCTTTTACTTACTCTGGGTTGCTCTTAGCCTATCCTGAATCACCCTGACTCTATCCAATAAGTCTTGAAGAAAATCTACACCACAAGGTATAACCTCCAAAGTATGAAACCATCCAATCAGAGAATGACATGTCCTACTATACAAAGCCTCATAAGGTTCCATCTCAATACTCGAGTGATAACTGTTATTCTAGGCAAACTCTGCCAATGCCAAATGTTGATCCCACTGTCCTCCAAAATTCATAACACAGGCTTGGAGCATATCCTCAAGCACTTAACTAGTCCGCTCGAATTAACCATCTATCTATGGATGAAAAGTTGTACTCAAATCCACTCTAGTACCCAACTCCTCCTAAAATGCTCTCTAAAATCTCAAAGTAAATACAGAACCATGATTTAATATGATCAAGATAGGCACCCCATGAAAATAAACTATCTCTTGAACATAAATCTGGGTAAATCTCTCAACACAAAATGTTATCTAAATAAGAATGAAATATCCTGACTTGGTCGAATGATCCACAATATCCCAAATACCATCAGAACCACAAGGAGTACTAGGTAAACCACTAATGAAGTCTATAGTAATCCATTCCCATTTCCACTCAGGAAGGGGAAACCGCTAAGTCAATCCACCTTGACACTGATGCTTGGCCTTAACCTACTGACAACATAGGCAACGAGCCATAAATTCTTCCATATCTCTCTTTATCCCATCCTACCAGTAATGTTGCCTTAAGTCTTAATACATCTTAGCTGTACTAGGATGAATGGAATATCTAGAACTATGTGCCTCATGAAGAATCAACTAAATCAAGTCATCCAATCGGGGAACATAAATACAACTCTAAAATTTCAAAACACCCTTAAAATCAATGGTGTATCTCCCAAACTCACCACCACCACTTGATCACGAAGAAAGCACAACATGTTAGCCTCATACTGACAATCAAGAATCCGCTCAAATAGGGAAGACACCGGCTCTACATAAGCTAAAATCCTAGCATTATCCAAAATATCAAGGAGAACCATCAGATTGGCAAATAACTAAATGTTCCATGCCATAGGCCTATGAGAAACAAATATACAAGCCAAGCTACCCATACTCACTGCCTTTTAACTCAAGGTATCAGCTGCCATATTTGTCTTACCCGGATAATACAATATGGAAATATCATAATCCTTCAACAACTCTATTTATCAGTACTGGCGAGCATTAAACTCTCGCTGCATCATAAGATGATGAAGACTATGATAATCAGTGAAAATAACATAATGCTTGAGCATAAAAAATACCACTGCCAACTCCAAATCATGAGTGGGATAGTTACGTTTATGCACCTTAAGCAGTCTAGAAGCACAAGCAATAATACGACCTTGTTAAACCAAAACACAACTAAGAACAATACCAGAAGTATCACACAACACGATGAATCCTTCATCCTCAACTAAAAGAGATAACACTAGAGCTGAAGTAAGAAAATCCTTGAGCTTTTCAAAGCTCAACTCACACTCCTTGGACCATCGAAAAGGTACTTCTTTCTGATTCAATCTATTCGTTAGGGATAAAATAATAGCAAAGTTCTCAACAAAATGCCTATAGTAACCAGCCAAACCAATAAAACTGTGAACCTCACTTAGAGACGTACACCTAGCCCAATCATAAATTACCAAAATCTTAGTCGACTCTACTATGATACCTATCTTGGACACCATATGTCCAAGAAATGATACTGACTCAAGACAGAACTCACGCTTTAAGAACTTAGGAAAAAGCACATGATCTTGCAAGGTCTAAACTATAATCCTCAAGAGCTGTGAATGCTCCTCACTACCTTTGAAATATACCAGAATGTCACCAATGAACACAAAAATGAATTAGTCTAGGTATGGTCTGAACAAACGATTCACCAAATCCATAAATGCGGTTAGGGAATCAGTCAGCCTAAATAATATTACCAAAAACTCATAATGACCATAACGGGTTTTGAAGGCTGTCTTTGGGATATCCTCATCCTAAATTCTAAATTAATGATAATCGGACCTCAAATCTATCTTAGACAACATGGTTGTGCCCTGAAGCTGGTCGAACAAATCATCAATATGAGGCATAGGATAACGATTCTTCACCGTCACCTTATTAAATTTCCTATAGTCAATACACATTCGCATTGAACCATTCTTCTTCTTTTCAAACAAAATAGGAGCTCTCTATAGGGACACACTCACTCTAATAAAACCCTTACCAAGAAGATCCTGAAGTTGAGAATTCAGCTCCTTAAGCTTAGTAGAAGACATACTGTAAGGTGCCATAGAAATAGGTTAGGTTCCAGGCTTAAGGCTAATAGGAATCTCAATCTCATGGTCAGGTGGAATACCAGGCAGGTCGACAGGAAACACATCGAGAAACTCACAAACAATAGGAACAAAGTCAAGTAATGGACTCCTTACATGAGTATTACATACATAAGGGAGATAAGACTCACAACCCCTTGATATAAGACTTCTAGCACAAATATAAGAAATGATCCCGATTAACTTGCGGTTAACCACTCCCTACCATATAACTAGGGGTAGGCCGGCATGGCTAAGTTAATGGTCTTGGCATAGTAATCCATGACTGCATAATAGTGGGATAGCCAGTCCATGCCCAAAATCACATCAAAATCCAGCATATCCAGAATAATAAGATCAACATAACTATCAACATCACTAACTATCAGAACACATAATCTGAATACTTGATCCACTACTAAAAAATCACCCATAAGAGTAGATACGCATAATGGCACAAATAACAAATCACTAGTCAAGTAAATTAGTGGTGCAGAATAAGCATATATATAAGAATAATTGGATCCAAGATCAAATAAAGTAAGATCCGAATTGTGGCACACCAAAATCGTACCTATCACAATAGTATCTGAAGTATCAACCTCGAGTCTAGTAGGTACAACATACAACTGACCATAATCGCTACCTGGTTGGGCACCTAACTGACCTCCTATCCTACCTGCCTGAGTAGCACCTCAAACACCCTAATAACAACTCCTACAACCTCTTGTACTACCTTTACTTAAGGTATAAACTACCCTAATAGGAGTATCACACTTGGCTGACACAACTATCGCCCCATAACTAGGGAAATCTCTTGAGAAATAACCGAGAAGACCACAAGTAAAACAAGAATCATGAGATAAACCTCTCAAAGAATGATCACTGCTTTTACTAGGGCGACCACTAACACCAAACTGACCTCCACCAATAGTCTAAAGAGCCACCTGAACTGGTTAACTAATTTGAATTTCAGGCTAAATAGATTGACATGGATGATGCCTAATATACAAAGTACCACCTCTAAATTTGGAACTACTACAACTTCCGCCAAATCTACCTTGATGGTCCTCATGATGCATGTCCTCCATCACTTTAGCATAATTATAAAACTAATCAAAAGTCCTACCCGTAGCAACTAAACTATGAGTATCTATTCAAATAGGAAGTATAAATCCTCTTATAAAGTAGTGAACTCTCTCACATTCAGTATCTAAGATAAAAGGTGCATGCCTGGCCAACTCATGGAAATGAGCCTCATACTTAGCGACTATCATAGACACCTGGTCCAATCTAGAGAATTGATCCCTTAGGTTGAACGACATATACTTCTCTAAGAACACCTCAAAAAACTAAGTACATAAAAAGGGAGAAGATCCATCTGGACTCGAATTCATAAAACCTCTCCTCCAGTGTCAAGTAGACAAATTCAACTAAAATTTAGTGTAATCTACACCACGAGTCTCAATAAGGCCTAATCCAAGAAGCTGATCCTCACAAGCAGTCTAAAACTCAAATACATTCTCCCCAGGAGCACCAAAAAATTTAGGAGGAGCCAACCTTAAAAACCTACCCAACATCTTCTTCTCCTTAGCAGACATAGTAGGTTGGGTCATAATTGGTTGAGAAACCATTGACTTAACAACTGTTGGCATAGGATGAACCTTAACTCATGGAGCTGCAGCTATAGGCTATACTCCAGTCCTAGTAGTCTATAAACCATCAACAATACCCAATAACTGAACCAAGGCGTCACTAAGCAAAGAAAGGGGAATAAAACCTAGTGGATCCTGGGCAAGTCCCTGGCCCACCGTTGGTTGTGGTGGATAAATCTCTAGCTTGGGTGTAGGAATGGTGTTTTGGAGAGGCCTATCCTGATCCCTAACTGGGGACACATCACGAGGCTGTGTATCGGGACCCTCATCACGCATAAATAAAGCACTAGTCCTAGGAATTTGTGAAAGAGTAGAGTCAAAAGAATATCCTACAAAACTAACTCATACCCTTAGCACAGTATGAGTGAAAGAAGTGAATGTATCCTAAGAATGTCCCATAGCCTCTCGAAGATAGGAAATTGATGTTAATATTTCGATCCTTAGGATTCTATTAGACACTTGCTCTTTTACCAATAATATTAGTGAAACCTTAGCTCTGATACCAATTTATCGTGACCCAATTTCTGGGTCATGATGGCACCTACTAAAACCCACCAGTAGGTAAGCCTCCACTGTAACCTTGGTAGGGAGGTCCAACATAGACCAACTATATGAATACAATATAAGCAACAATGTTCCACATAAAAAAAGACAGCCAATATACGAACATCAATCCCTATGACCTGGTAGTGTCGATAAAAACCATCTAAGTTCGACAATATGAATTACAACTCAAAGTCTAAATAGTCTTAAATAATCTTATATATTTATCTCGAATACAAAAGACAGATTAGAAATAGAGGGGAAACGGGTGACTCAAACTCCATGAGCTCACCCTATCTCCGAAAGATCAACACAGCATGATCTCAACTTAGTGGCAAAAATTTGTACTTGGGTCTGTACCAAAAAGATACAAAAGTGTAGTATGAGTACCAAAACAATGGGTACTCAGTAGGCATCATCAATCGTCTAAGCTAAATTATAATATAAAGATGATATAAAGTAAGATAATAACTATATGTCGAGGTACAAAATCGAACCTGAATTTCTACATCATCAAAGTACAAAATAACTAATAAACTAGAACAATAATACGACATCTCATATAAATATGTACCACAATAGTCATCTAAACTAATTAACCAATTTTTAAGCACAAAGCAATATATATATATATATAATGACAATTGCATAAATTCCACATTCAACATGCATACAATGATTAAAGAATAAAGTAAACTAACTTACCACGATATCCCATACCACCAGAAAGTATACCTAAAAGAACTCATCACGACATCCCACACCTCCGGAGAGTGAACCAATAGATCAATTCATCAATGTATCAAGATGTATAAAAATACACAAACAACTCATGTTTACCATAATTTCCACATTTCCATTAACGACCATTTTCCAAGTCCCATAATCGTCATCAATTATTACAATTCGACACAAGAAAACCAATGTAATAATAAACATAGTTATATAGTCAATTATACATCTAACTCAATAATCTAATCATTCTAGTCTATATTAACAAACCACCATTTATTATTAAGCTACTAGTTACTAGTTATCTTAAGGCCTCCAACCATTAGCCTAATCGATTCTTGATAGACCTCTTCATGACATAGGGACTAATTATCATTCATTAAATAACAAACTTTCTCATCTAGTTAAGATGCACAACTAAACCATAATAACCATTTAACTCTAAGGATTATTTATAGTGGCCCTAATTATACTAGCCATCATGTAGAAAGAGGTCACATATTATCAAACACACTTATCTATCTTATTACTCAATACCTCTTATTAGTTAACACCATAGATCTCTAAGTCAAAACTTAGGCAACCCATGACATTACCTACTAGGTGCCAATATCTCTAAACTTCAACAATTCTAGGTCTATTACATTCATTAGACACTTAATCAATCATAAGTACTAGTTACCACATTTTAACCGAGAAGGTCCACCAATTAGTATTCTAGGCTTCTAGTGGTCTAGTAACATAACCACTTTATGTAAATACTAGCTATCATATGTTATATTTACATGGTTATACCTTCCAACTAATCTTGACTCAATACTAGGTAAATATAAATGATAGCTAGTATTTAAATATAAATCTTGACTCAACACTTAGGAACATATGATAGCTAGTATTTAAATATTTCAAGCCAAATATAAATACTAGGTAAACCCTTAAATCTACACATGGTTATACCTTCCAACTAATCTTGACTCAATATCTGACATATTCAACTTCCATTCACTATTGATTATTAATAAGAGCCACGCTACTTAACTAGTGATTAATAGGAAAAAATTACAGATAACCTCCCAAGGATAACATCATATCCTAAGAGAACAAAAGGATGTAACCTTCTAATGGAATAGCCACACATATACCAACATATCCATATATCTAAAACACCTAGGCTTTGGACCCTTAGAAAGATTTCCTTAGTTGAAGTTTCTAGGCAGGGTACGACTTTTGGGAACTAGTCGTACCCTAGGATACGACCTAAGGTCCTTGATCTCATATGTTGATTAGTGGTTTTTGGGTACATTTTGTCCAAGATATGGTTTATCCATCTCCCTAGTCATATGTTAAGGCATGAGTCATACACTACCTAGTCGTATAAAGTAATGGTCTTGATCTAATGGACACTAATTTGGGTACAGGTTGTATGGTACCACTCATACCTTTGGGTATGATTCATGCATGTATGATCATATATTAGGATGATTAGGTGTCCATGGTGAGGAAAAAGATACGAGCTAGGGTACCACTCGTGCCTCAGATTTTGGTTTAGCATGGGGGTCATATCCTCCTATGGGTCAATTTTCAACTCTTAAGTTAGGGGCTTTATGGATATTTACCACCACAAAACCCTTAATTCCCCAAGAAATATAACATATTTTGTCCTCTTAATGAGATAGCTTGCAGTTAGAGTGCACTTGTTTGGTAAGATGGATAGTGGTTAAAGTCCACTTATCTAATGAAATGGCTTATGGTTAGGTCCATTTGCCTAGTAAAAGTCCTGTGGTTAGAGTCCATTTGCATAATAAGATGTCATAATGTTAGAGACCTCTTACTTGAAATGACCTAAGCAAATGGAAGGTCAGAGTCCTCCACTTCATAGGTCATGATTGGGTGTTTTGAAATGTATGTTATTGCCTTTCTATCTCTTAACACTTGATGTATTTGTATATACCTATATGACTATGTGTATAAATGTGACGGCTGATGATGGTTTGAATTGGTATTGAATTATGACACTATTTTATCCAAACCTGTGAGTTACATTCTATAGTTCTATCCGCTAACTATCTTCGGACACTATGTCCCCATGCGACATAGGGGCCAGAGCTTCTTCTTTTTTTTTTGCACAATGATAGGTATTTGAGTGGTTCGTATAATGACATTGAAGTGGTGAGCTTCTATCCTTTGGAAGGGATCCATTTTATAGTCTCTTTATATATGTTATAGACTTTTTTAGACTTAGTATTTGGCTATTGTTAGGGGTTTGTCCTAAAATATTATAGACATCGGATTGGTAGAGGCTTATCGATGACTGTAGACTTAGGTAGTTTGGATATTGTATGTTAGTATGAATAAAATGATTAGACATTCTTAAGTCATGATTATTAGTTTGGTCCTCTATCTTATTATATATTTGTAGTTCATCCGACACTGGAGGATTGAGGTGATTGTTAGGGTGGGTTTACAAGGAGATCTCCAGACTTTGTTGGGCTTGAGATGCTCACACGACATGGCTTATTTTGGTTCGTATCAATTTGGTATTAGAGTACAAGTTCATAGTCAGTTTGGTGTCCACAAATCCATGTCAAGTAGAGTCTCATTTATGGATGTGTAGCATGCCACACTTATAAGAGAGAGGCTATAAGGCATTTAGGAATGTTTTACCTTCTTGTTGTCTTATTTTGAGATATAGTGTTGAAGGTATTAGATACTTCTAACTTTTGTTTTCTTATCTTTAAGATTATGCCCCCAAAAAGATTTAAAGTTCCTGTAAACACTTCTGTGCCAACTAGGGACAATGTTGATAGGACTCACTCTACCTATGTAGTCCATACTCGATCTAGAGGTCAAGTACTTGATGGTCTGAGAGTTGTATCAGCTCCCAGGAGTTCCATCAATTCCCTCTAGTCCTTTCCCAGTTCCTCAGGCTGACGTGTTGAATGTTGTATTTCATCAATTGATTCATATGATTGCTCAGTTGGTAGCTTCTTAGGTTGAGTGTGGTGCACCCTCTACACCATCTTTTGAGGCCGCAAGGCTTGGCCAATTTATAAGGTTGAGTTCTCTGACCTTTACCAGTGTTAAGGTGGAGGAAGATACCTAAGGTTTTCTGGATAAGATGGAAAAGATTTTTAGAGTTATGCATTCCACTAATGTGGAGGGGTAGAGTTTGCATCCTATAAGTTGAAAGGCGTAGTGAACCAATGGTACGAGGAGTGGGAATGGACAAGGGGTGATATTGATGAGTCATCCTTGTGGGAGCACTTCATGAATGCTTTTTTGGACTGCTTCTTTCCTCTAGAGTTGAGGGAAGCAAAGGCGGAGGAGTTCGTTAATCAAAAGAAAGGGAAAAGGTTTTTTGTAAGACCCCACAAAATCCTAAGCTCAACTCAAGACTTTTAAGCTTACTAAAGGGTCCCCAAACTTAGAAAATTCTAGCTAAGTATTCAAACTTAGTATTATTTTGCCCTTCGTAAGTTGGCAACTCTGTTTCATGACTCTTATGACCTTAAAGTATCAATCTTTATATTGATTCGTGATTAGGAGTGTCAGTAGTTATTACCAGACAAGTTTCATATTTTTTAGACCTCATTTGAACCACGTTTAGGAATCCAAAATAATGCTTCAACGCGATCTTCATGGAGCGTGGTGGCCATCGTGTTGATTAATTTTTTTCCTAGGATCCAGTGGAAATTTCCAGTGAACTAATATGGACTCGATGCGACGCAATGGCTATCGCGTCAATGCCAACGACGCGGTACATCGATCTATACATCGACAGTTCAGTTTTTAGTCATTAAAAAGTCACATTATTAGGGGTATTTGGGTCTTTTCCCACATCCTTCAGCCCTAAAAACAAGAAATTTAGCCTTATAGTTCCAACATACACTTATTATTTCACAAATTGCTCAAGAACAAAAACCCTAGGTGATTGAATTTCAAATTCAAGGCCCAAGATTCCACCGTTAATCTTCAAGAATTTATCAACCAAGGTATGTCAAGTGTTCATCCAAGGGTTCCTTCCACCCTTGGAGTCCAAGAAACTCTTCTAAACTTCAAGTAGCATGATTTCATGCTTTCCATGTTTTGGATTCAAGTGTATTCATGATTATAATGTTGATTGGATTTCTATTCCATGATTAAGTGAAGATTTATGTAAAAAAAACTATTATGTATGTAGTATCATGTTAATTCATGTTAAAGCCTTGAAATTGTGATGTTCATCTATTAATTTGGACCATGTGCATACACAATGCTTTCTAAGTCTTTGAAGAGTTATTCATGAGAATTAGATAATAAAATTATATCATGTTAGCATGTATTCAAGTTCATGGCATAGAAGTATTTTCTAGAATGTCCCAATGAATGAATATTGATCAAATAGTTATTTATCATATTTTAAGATTGTGCCATGTCTTATAATTTATGCTATCCAGTCCTGGGGGTATTTAATACCCGATAATTTAGCTGATTACCTAGAGCCATGGTCAGTCTCAGGATAGTATTAGTCATGTAACGATTAGTAGTACTCTCAATCTATTACAAAACTCAAGAAAAACTCAGTAGACTCGGTATTAGTCCAGTCCAGTTCAATACTAAATTTAAACCTCAGTAAATTTAGCTAGTTAACAGAATTCAGTAGTTTCCCCCAGTTAACAAAACTCAGTAAACTCAGTTCGGTTTAATAGTATAATCAGTAATAGTTCAGTCAAGCCTAGTATGAACTAGAAATCAGTTTAGTGTCTATTCAATTGGGAGTAGGATTCAACACCGAGTGAACCCACGGATGGGGACTCACCTACCAGTAGAGGGTATGATCCTTAGAAGTAGTCCTTGTATTACAGAACTATGTAACCAATGTAGGTTGAGACATCAACCTACCAGTTGAGGGTTGATGAGGTGATCTACCTGCTAGTTGAGGGCACCACCATTGTCGTTCAGAGCACCTGCCAGATGAGGGTGACTCATCTTGTCTTTACCCTGGGTATGGTACTGACTCCCTTCCAACTAGGGTTATAAGTTGGACCCCAATCAGTTTAGAGAAGGGCATGTTGGTTAGATGATTACTTCCCAAAGTATCATTTTCAATTCCAGTCTCAGAATACAGTCACTCTGTTTAGTACGAAACTTAGTATAGTTCTACAGGGTCAAGACTATCAAATACAGTCACTCAGTTATCAGCTACACAGTATCAGTAAACTCAAATATCAGTAAATCAGTAGTTTAAAACTCAGTATCCAGTGTTATCATGATCTCAGTTACAGTTTACATATTTACATATGTACTCTCATTCAGTTATATTCATGTCATTTATTTAGTATTGTTCATGCATATGAACCCATGCATTTCAGCCTACCTTACTTAGCATACCAGTACATCCAAAGTACTGACGCATATTTTTCTCTTACGCTTTGATGTCTTATATCATAGGTTCAGCCGTATGGGCTCCCGATCATCCCCAGCAGTTACAGATTTTCAGTAGTCAGAGTTAGTGGTGCGTCCTCATAGTTCGAGGACATGATTATTATTTTAGCATTTTAATTTTCTTTAGTATCCGGAGTTAGTTGAGGACTTATTCCATCAACTCCACATTTAAGACAGTTTAGAGGCTTTTTAGACAAGAGTATTTTCTGACAGATGTTTTTGTTTTTGTATTGTTATACTGTATTAAGTTTTATTATAGTATTGAACCTTATGGAATGTTTTCTTTCTAATTTTTGCATATTTCCAGTATTACTATTTAGTTATTACAGCAGGTAGTAGTCATAGGTTAGCTTGTGGTCCTACAAGATTATGAGCACCATGTAGCGTCCGAGGTACAAACTCGGGATGTTACAAACTTGGTATCAAAGCTTAAGGTTCAACAGAGTCCTAGGAAGTCTGAAAATCCACATCTAGTAAAGTTTTGTGCATAGGTGTATAGCGCACCACACTTATGGACAGGAGGCTATTCGGTGTGTTAGGAAAAGTTTCCCTTCTTTCAGTACTCATATCATCCGAGTGAGCATGAGCTCCAGTTAAACTAACTTTCTAGTCCAAATTTCTCTTTTTTTTATAGAATATTCCTCTAAAGAGGATTAAGGGAAGAGGAATAGGAGACCAGCCAGAACCTCAACCCGTCCAGCCAAATCCTCTGGATGAACATGTCTCCCACGTTGAGTTCAGAGCAAAGTTCTCTACCCTAGTTCATTCTGTGGAGGCCCAGAATAAATGTCCAGCTGTTTTTCCAGCCAACCCAGTGGCCAATACTACTGCTGCTAAGATTTGAGACTTTACTCGAATGAACCCTCCATATTTTACTGGGTCTAAGTCAGATGAGGACCCTCAGGAGTTTCTTGATCAGGTGTAGAAAGTTACAGATATTATGGGAGTGACTGCTGTTGAGAGCGCTAAGTTGGCCGTATATCAGTTGCTCGATATGGCCCACTCATGGTTCAAATAGTGGAAAGTAAAAAGGGCCACAGATGCAGGGCCCATAGAATGGGATAAGTTTGCCACTGCTTTTCTGGATAGGTTCTTCCCATTAGAGTTGAGGGAAATGAAGGTTTTGGAGTTTAAAAAAATGAAGCAGGGAAACATGATAGTTAAAGAGTGTTCTCTCAAGTTTACTCAATTAGCTAGATATGCTCCTCATATGGTAGCATATAGCAGATATAAGATAAGTAAGTATGTGTCTGGTGTGTCTAATAGTATGGTCAAGAAGTGTAGGACCGCAATGTTGATTAAGGATATGGACATATCCAAGCTCATGGTCAATGCTCAGTAGATAGAAGAGACTAAGAATAGGGAGAAAGAGAGGGAGAACAAGAGAGCGAGAATAGGTAGTTTCAACTTGCTCAGCCCAAGTCAGAGGGTCGGAATCGTTCTCAATACTGCCCAAAATCCTAACTTCCAGCTCAGTCCTTAGCCAGTTCACCAGTCCCAAAATTTTGAGACTGTAATAGATATAGGGAACTAGTCCCTAAACCCCAGGGAAGTGTCAGCAGCGCTCGAACTAATCCCCTTTGTTAGAAATATGGCAGAAATCACCAAGTTATCAGTAAAGTGGGCAGCGATGTGTGTTTTGGGTGTGGCAAAACATGCCACAGAGTTAGAGATTATTCTCACTCAGGTTCTCAGGGTCATTATAACCATCCCCCATCTCAGTTTGATCGCCTGAATCAGCAGGGTGCCACTTCCAGTGCCACCAGTGGGCAGAGCCCAAACATACTCTATGCTCTTCAGTCTCGATAGGATCAGGAAAGTTCTCCTAATGTGGTCACTGGTCCGTCACAAGTTTTCAATTTATATTTTTATGCTTTGCTATACCCAGGAGCTTCTTTGTCCGTTGTTACTCCTTATATAGATGTTGACTTTGCAGTCAGTCTCGAAATCCTAGCAAAGCCTTTCTCAGTCTCTACCCCAATGGGTAAATCTATCATAGCCTAGTAGGTATACAGGAACTTTCCGATTATGATATCTCAAAAAGTCACTTCAGCAGACTTAATCGAATTAGAGATGACTAATTTTGATGTCATTATTGGCATGGATTAGCTTCATTCCTTCTATGCCTCAGTCGACTGTAGAAATAGAATTGCCCAATTTTAGTTTTTGAATAAGCTCATCCTAGAATAGAGGGGTAGTACTTCAACACTTAGGGGTCAGTTTGTTTCTTACCTTTGGGTGAGAAAAATAATATCTAAGGGATGTGTCTACCATCTAGTTTCAGTCTAGGACTCTAGCTCAGAAACCCCTACTCTTGAATCAGTGTCAGTAGTATGTGAATTCCCAGAAGTGTTTCTAGAAGATCTTTCTAGAGTTCCTCCCAAATGGGAAATTGACTTTGGAATAGACCTTCTACCAAATACTCGGCCCCATATCTATCCTGCCATACAAAATGGCACTTGCAGAGTTTGAAGAATTAAAAGAATAGTTTAAGTAACTCCTAGATAACGGATTTATTAGACCCAGTATGTCCTCGTGGGGTGCACTAGTTTTATTCGTGCATAAGAAAGATGGTTCTCTCAGAAAGTGTATTAATTACCGTCAACTAAATAAACTCATGGTCAAGAACAAGTATCTACTTCCCAAAATCGATGACTTTTTTAACCAACTTCAGCGTGCCAATTACTTCTCCAAGATAGAACTTAGATCGGGCTATCATTAACTCAAAGTCAGAGAATGTGACATCCCAAAAATAGCTTCAGAACTCGGTATGGTCACTTTGAATTCTTAGTCATGTCCTTTGGTCTTACCAAAGCCCCAGTAGCTTTCATGGACTTGATGAATCGTGTGTTCAGATAGTACTTAGACATATTCTTCATAGTCTTCATAGATGATATTCTTGTCTACTTCCGCAGGGAGAATGATTATACAGACCACCTTAGAATTATATTGCATACTCTCCAAAACCATTAGTTATTCCCCACATTGAGTAAGTACAAATTTTGGCTAAGGTTAGTAGCTTTCCTTGGTCATTTCATTTCTAGTGATAGCATTAGATTTGATCTCTAAAAGAATAAAGCAGTGAGAAACTAGCCTAGACCCATCTCTCTATTAGATATCAGGAGTTTCTTGGGCTTAGCTGGCTATTATTGATGGTTTGTTGAGTTATTTTCATCTATTCCATACCCTATGTCCAGATTGACTCAGGAGATAGTCAAATTTTAGTGGTCAGATTCTTGTGAAAAAAGTTTTTCAGAGTTGAAGACTCAACTCACTACAGCTCCAATTTTGACCCTACTAGATGGTTCAGATGGGTTTGTGGTATATTGTGATGCCTTCAGAGTCATTTTGGGGTGTGTTTTAATATATAGAGGTAAGGTCATAGCCTACGCCTCTAGACAGCTTAAGCCCCATGAAAATTACTATCCTACTCATGATCTTGAGTTAGTAGCAGTAGTTTTTGCCTTAAAGATTTGGAGGAACTATTTGTATGGGGTGTATGTTGATGTGTTCACTGACCATAAATTCCTACAGTATATGTTCTCTCAGAAAGATTTAAACCTCCGTTAGAGAAGGTGGTTGGAGTTTTTGAAAGACTACGACATGAGTATCCTATATCATCCGAGTATAGCCAATAGAGTGGCTGATGCTCTCAGTAGAATGTCTATATGTAGTGTTGCTCATATGGAGGATGGTAAGAAGAATTTATCTTAGGAAGTTTATCAGCTTGCCCGACTAGTTCTTCACTTAGTCAATTCATCAGAAGGTAGTGTATGGGTGTAGAGTAGTTCAGAACCATCCCTAGTTTTTAAGGTGAAGGAAAAGCAGGATAGGGATCCTAGTCTAGCTAAGTTAAAAGAATCAATTAGAGATCAGAAGGTAAAGGTTTTCTCCCAAGGGAGAGATACTATGTTGCGCTGCTAGGGTCGGCTATGTGTGCCAGGTATAGATGACTTAAGGCAGCAAATTCTTACATAAGTGCATGGTGCGCGCTACTCTATTCATCCAGGGTCCACTAAGATGTAACCTAATTTGCGGGAGCTCTATTGGTGGAGTGGGATGAAGAGAGAAATTAAAGAGTTTATGGCTAAGTATTCAATATGTTAGCAGGTTAAGATTGAGAATCAGAAGCCTAGTGGGTCCATGTAGGAGTTCATTATTCCCACCTGGAAATGGGAAGAAGTGAACATGGACTTTGTGATAGGTTTGCCTCATACTCGTCTCCAGCATAATTCAGTTTAGGTCATTGTAGACAAGATGAACAAATCAGCTTATTTCCTACCAGTCAATACCTCATATTCAGCCGAGGATTATGCCAAAATCAATATCAGGGAGTTGGTTCTATTACAGGGTGTTCCATTATCCATTATCTCTGATAGAGGTACCTATTTCACCTCTTATTTTTGGAAGGCATTCCAAAAGGGTCTTGGTACCCGAGTTCACCTCAGTACAGCCTTTCATCCTCAGACAGATGGTCAACCAGAAAGGACCATTTAGACTTTAGAAGATATTCTGTGAGCGTGTGCGATAGATATTAAAGGTATTTGGGATGACCACTTGCCTTTGATTGAATTTGCATGTTAACGACAGCTATCATTCCAGCATTCAGATGACGCCATTAGAGGCATTTTATAGGAAGAGGTATAGATCTCCCATTGGTTGGTTTGAAGTGGGTGAGGCCACTGTGGTAGGTCCTGACTTGGTATTTGATATGTTAGAGAAAGTTCAGCTGATCAAGGAATGTCTTAAGACAGCTCAGAGCCCATAAAAATTGCATGCAGATATATGCAGAAAGGATCTCAAGTTCGAGATTGGTGATTTTATGTATTTGAAAATCTCTCCTATGAAAGAAGTAAAGAGGTTTGGCAAAAAGGGGAAACTCAATCTCCGATATATCAGTTCTTATCAAATTCTCAGCCATTTCAAAAAGGTAGCTTACGAGCTTGAGTTGCATTCAGACTTAGCTTCAGTGCACCCAGTGTTCCTTGTCTCCTTGCTTAACAAATGCATAGGTAACCAAGCAGTCATAGTCCCTATACAGGACATAGATATTCAAAATAGCCTCTTTTATGAAACGACTCCTATCGAAATCCTCGATTAGCAAATTCGCACACTGAGGAACAAAGAAGCCCCACTAGTCAAAGTTCTTTGGCAAAATCAGTCCGTTGAGGGAGCAACTGGGAAGGCAAAAGCAGATATACAGACCAAGTATCCTTACCTCTTCTTCGTAAACTCAGACTCAGGCCAAGGTAATAGTTTTCCTTTGAATTTACTCAGTCTTATGTTCAGATATAGCTACCAACTGGGTATCAATTAATGTTGCACACTCAGTCATGCATTCACGAATCTGTTCAGTCATGTACTCAAGCATAAAAAATGCATGTCAAGTATATAAGCTCAGTATTCATGAATCAGGTTCAGCTATGTACTCATGCATCAAATATGCATGTTCAGCATGATAATTCAATATATCAGTAATTTCAGTCATGAAATCATGCTTCAGTTGTGCATATCCAGTGTCTAAATCTAGTCTATTAGTATTCTCAGTTTAATCAGTCTCATTCGAGGAATAATGTTCTAAAAGGGGAGATATTGTAAGACTCCACAAAACTCTAAGCTTAACTTAGTCTTTTAAGCTTGTTAAGGGGTCCTTAGACTAAGAAAATTCTAGCTAAGTATTCAAACTTAGTATTATTTTGGCCTTTGTAAGTTGGAAACTCTATTCTATGACTCTTATGAGCTTAAAGTATCGATCTTTATATTGATTTATGATCAGAAATGTCAGTAGGTTTTCGCGAATGAGTTTCATATTTGTTGAACCTCATTTGAATTATGTTTGGGAATACAAAATAGTGCATTGACGCAATCTTGGCACAGTACGACAGCCATCACATCGATCAATATTTTTCTTTGTCTCCAGGGTTAATTTTAAGTGAACCAATGTGGACTCAATGCGGGGCATTGTCCATCATGTCGATGCCATCGATGCAGTGCATTGATTTGCTCGTCGATAGTTCAGTTTTCAGTCATTAAATATCTACGTCCTTAGGGGTATTTGGGTTTTTTTTCTCATCCTTCTGACCCTAAAAACACAAAATTTAGCCTTGTATTTGCAACATACACTCATTATTTCACAAATTGCTCAAGAAAAAAAATCCTAGGTGATTAAATTTTAAATTCAAGGCTCAAGATTCAACCATTAATCTTCAAGAATTTAGCAACCAATGTATGTCAAGTGTTCATCCAAGGGTTCCTTCTACCCTTGGAGTCCAAGAAACTTTTTTAAACTTCAAGTAGCTTGATTTCATGCTTTCCATGATTTGGATTCAAGTGTATTCATGATTATAATGTTTATTGGATTTCTATTCCATGATTTAGTGCAAAATTTATGTAAAAACAACTATTATGTATGTAGTATCATGTTAATTCATGTTAAAGCCTTGAAATTATAATGTTCATGTGATGATTTGTACTATGTGCATATATAATGCTTTCCAAGTGTCTGATGAGTTATTCATGAGAATTAAATAATGAAATTATATCATGTTAGAATGTATTTAAGTTCATGGCATGTAAGTGTTCTCTAGAATTTCCCAATGAATGAATGATGCTTAAATAGTTATTTATCATGTTTCAAGATTATGCCATGTCTTATAATTTATGCTATCGAATCTAGGGATATTTGATACCTGATAATTTAGTGGATTACCTAGATCCATGGTCAGTCTCAGGATAGTATCAGTCATGTCATGATTAGTAGTACTCTCAGTCAGTTACAGAACTCAAGAAAAACTCAGTAGACTCAGTATTAGTCTAGTCAAGTTCAGAACTCAGTTCAGACCTTAGTAAATTCAGTGAGTTAGCAGAATTTAGTAGTATTTTGTTAGTCAATGTAACTCAGTGAACTTAGTTCAGTTTAGTTAGACGGTATAATCAGTAACAGTTCAGTCAAGCCTAGTATGAACTAGAAATCAGTTCATTGTCTACTCAGTTGGGAGTAGGATTCAACACTGAGTGAACCCAAGGATAGAGACTCACCTGCTAGTAGAGGGTGTGATTCTTAGAAGTAGTCCTTGTGTTTCAAAACTACATAGCTAGCATAGGTTGAGACATCAACCTGCCAGTTAAGGGTTGATGAGGTGATCTACCTGCCAGTTAAGGGTACCACCATTCTTATTCAGAACACCTGCTAGATGAGGGTGACTCAGCTTGTCTTGACCTATGGCACGATACTGACACCCTTACATCTAGGGTTACAGGTTGGACCCCAATCAGCTCAGAAAGGGGAATGCCAGTTAGATGATTACTTTCCACAGTGTCAGTTTTAGTTCCAGTCTCAAAATAGAACTCAGTTTAATTCTACTGATTCGGGACTGTCAAATACAATCACTCAGTTCAGTACAAAACTTAGTATAGTTCCACAGGATAAATACTGTCAAAAACAGTCACTTAGTTATTAGCTACACAGTATCAGTAAACTTAGATATAAGTAAATTAGTAATTCAGAACTCAGTATCTAGTGTTATCATGATCTTAATTGTAGTTTACGTATTTACACATGTACTCTCATTCAGTTATATTTATGTCATTCAGTCAGTATTGTTCATGTATATGAACTCATGCATTTCAGCCTATCTCACTTAGCATACCATTACATTCAAAATACTGATGCATATTTTTCTTTTGTGCTATGATGTCTTATATCATAGGTTCAGACACACGGGCTTCTGATCATCCCTAACAGTTATAGATTTTCAATAGTCAGAGTTAGTGATGAGTCCTCATAGTTCAAGCACATGATTATTATTTTAGTATTTTAGTTTTATTTTTGTAGTCAGAGTTAATTGGGGACTTGTCCCATCATCTCCACATTTCAGACAGTTTAGAGGCTTTTCAGACTAGAGTATTTTCAGATAGATGTTTTAGTTTTTGTATTGTTATATCGTATTTAGTTTTATTATAGTATTGAACCTTATGGCATGGTTTTTGCCTAATTTCTGCATATTTGCAATAATACTATTCAGTTTTTCCAGTAGGTATAAGTCATGGGTTAGCTTATGGTCTTTAGGTATTATGAGCACCGTGTAGCGTCCGGAGTTCAGACTCGAAGCATTACATTTGTCAAAGAGTATTCCATGAAGTTTCACCAATTATCTAGGTATTCTCAGAAGATGGTGTAAGAATCAGGGCTCAAATAAGGAAGTTCATCTTAGGATTATCTCGAGAGTTAGTCCTTAAGAGTAAGGAATCTTTGTTGATCATAGATATGGATATCTATAGATTGGTTGTGTGCATGCAACAAGTGGAGAAGGAGAAAAAGAAATAGGTTAATTTTAGTGAAAAGTAAGGGCACAAATTTCAGTCTTCTAAGAAAAGTGGTAGAGATGGTGGTAAATGGCCAAGCAAGAAGTGGGAAAATTTTAGTTCTTTCTGCTCAGCTAGTGCTCCTTATCTGAGGCCATCAGGTAATCGTTGGCCTTAGTTTAGTGGTGGGTTCCGGGCTAGGGTGCCTAATCTTAGACTAGCGTGGATCATTTGGTTCCATCCTACCTTCTTTTAGATTCCATGGTTAGCATCACCAAGGCTAATATGAGAAGAGAAGGAACAAATATTTTATATGTTGTCAGATTGGGCACATGCAACAAGAGTGCCCCTCTCTAGTGGCTTCTTGGGCCAACGAGTCCCCTATTGCTACTTCATCTACTCCTGCACCTAATGGTGCTACATTTTTTCTACTTCTACATTTGTTTCTGGTATCGACACTAGCTAAAATTGCTTATATGCACTTGCTACTCACCAGGATTCTGAGGCATCTCTAGATGTTGTTACGGGTATATTGAGACTTTTCTCCCGTGATGTGTATTGTTTGATTAATCCAGGGTCCACTCTCTCTTATGTGACAATATTTGTGGCTGTGCATTTTGGTTTTGGTCCTGAGTGTCAGTTTTTTCTTTTTTTTATTTCTACCCCGGTAGAAGACTATGTGGTTGATAAAAGAGTCTATAGGGGGTGTGTGGTAGCTTTTGGTAGTGGAGAAACTCTGGAAGACTTGATGGAGTTAGACATGATTGATTTTGATGTTATTCTAGGGATGGATTGGTTGCATTCGAGCTATGCATCCTTGATTGTCGAACCCATAAGGTCATGTTTAAATTGCCAAATGAGCCGATCATTGTATAGGAAGGGGATTCTTTAGTGAAAAAGGGGAGGTTCATCTCATATCTTAGATCCTAAAAGTTAATCTCTAAAGTGTGTTTGTATCATTTGGTCCAAGTTAAAGATTCTAACTGAAAGACCCTTCACTAGAATCTGTTCCCGTAGCAAATGAGTTCCCCGAGGTCTTTCTCGATGACCTTCCTGGTATCCCTTCCCATAGGGAAATTGATTTTGAGATTGATCTTATTCTGAACACTTGTCTTATCTATATCCCTCTGTATAAAATAGCTCTGACAGAGTTGAAGGATTTTAAGGAATAATTCAAGGATCTCTTAGATAAAGGTTTTATCCATCCTAATGTGTCCCTTAGGGTGCTCACATGTTGTTTGTGCATAAGAAGGATGGTTCTCTTTGAATGTACATTGATTATTGTTAGTTGAACAAGGTGACCATAAAGAATAAGTATCCTCTACCTAGGATCGATGATTTGTTTGATCAACTTCAAGGTGCAAAGTGTTTCTTTAAGATTGATCTTTGGTTAGGTTATAATCAGCTTAATATTAAGGAAGTGAATATCCCTAAGACTGCCTTCAGGACCCTATATAGTCACTATGAGTTCCTAGTTATGTCTTTTATGTTGACAAATGCCCCTACGGTATTTATGGATTTGATGATTAGGGTTTTCCATCCGTTTCTGGATTTGCTTATCATTGTCTTCATTAATGACATCTTGGTTTATTCTAAGAGTGAGGTAGATCACATTGATCACTTTTGTGTCGTGTTGCAAACTTTAAAGGATCATCTCTTGTATGCTAAGTTCTCAAAGTGTGAGTTTTGGTTGAATGTTGTGACTTTCCTTAGCCATATTATCTTTAGTGAAGGGATTATGATGGATCCACAAAAGGTTATAGCAGTTAAGAAATAGCCTAAACCTGCGACTCCAATCGATATTCAGAGCTTCTTGGGTCTAGCCGATTACTATAGGAGATTTGTGAAAAAAAATCCATCGATAGCTGCTCCATTGAGTATGTTGACTCAGAAGAAGGTCAAGTTCTTATGGTCGTATGCATGTGAGGTAGCATTGAGAAGTTAAAGTATAAATTGACTTCGACACCAATTTTGACCTTGCCCGAGAGTAATGACAGTTTTGTAGTGTATTGTTATGCTTCTCATATTGGGCTTGGTTGTGTGTTGATGCAACATTGTAGGGTGGTGGCCTATGCTTCTAGGAAATTGAAAGTTCATGAGAAGAACTACCCTACTCATGATTTTGAGTTATTGGTTGTGATTTTTGCATTGAAGATTTGGTGTCATTATCTCTATGGGGTTTATGTTGATATCTTTTCTGATCATAAGAGCCTTCAGTATGTGTTTAATCAGAAGGAATAAAATCTCAGACAAAAGAGATGGCTTGAGTTTCTAAAGGACTAAGATATGAGTCTTCACTACCACCCAGGTAAAGCTAACATTGTTGCTGATGCCCTTAGAAGGTTATCCATGGGAAGTTTAGCTTATGTTGATAAGGATAAGCGGGAGTCAGTAAAGGACATTCACCGTTTGGCTAGTCTTGGAGTTTTCCTTACGAACTCAAAAAATGATGGTGTACAGAGTCACAGTTGTCTCTTGTTATTGAGATAAATAAAAAACAAATATTGGGTCCCGACTTGATAAAGATTAAGAATAATATGGGTCAACAAAAGGTTGTTGACTTTGTGATTGGTGGTGACGGTATCTTGAGGTACCAAGGTAGGTTATCTGTTTTCGATATTGATAGATTTAGGGAAAGGATTATGGATGAGTTTCATGGGTCACGGTGCTATTTATCCCAGTTCTACGAAGATATATCATGATCTTAGGGAGTTTTATTGGTGGAATAATATGAAACAAGATATGGATAGTCGTATGGCTAAGTGTATGGTGTGTCAACAAGTGAAAGTTGAGCACTTGAGACACGGTGGTTTGTATCAAGAGATTAAGTTGCCCGAGTGGAAGTGGTAAGTGATTAACATGGATTTTGTTATCGGTCTTCCCTGGTCTCAGAATCAATGTTATTCTATTTGGGTCATTATGGATAGAATGACCAAGTCTGCTTTTTTCTTAACAATAAGGACTAATTATTTGGCAGAGGATTATGCTAAGTTTTATCTTGCGGAGATTATAAAGTTGCATGGTTCTCCGATTTCTATCATCTTAGATTGTGGTACTCCATTTTCATCTTATTTTTTAAAGTCATTTCAAAAAGGTTTGGGAACAAAGTATGTCTTATCCCCGCTTTCCACCCACAAACAAATGGACACACGAAGTAAACTATCCAAACTTTGAAAGATATTTTTCATGCTTGTGTGATTAATTATGGTGATAGTTAGAATGACCATTTACCTTTGATTAAGTTTTCTTATAACAATAGTTATTGCTCTAGCATTTGTATGGCTCCTTTTGAGGCATTGTATAGTAGGAGATGTCTATCTCCTATATAGTGGTATGAGGTTGGTGAGGGTAAGTTATTTGGTCCCGACATGCTTTACCAAGCCTTGGGCAAGGTAAAGGTGATCCGTGATAGGTTGAAAACTGCTGAAAGTCCCCAAAAGTCATATGTAGCTGTGAGGCATAGGGATATGGAGTGTAATGTTGGTGATTGGGTATTCTTGAAGGTATCTCCTATGACGGGAGTGATATGATTTGGTAAGAAGGAAAATCTTAGTCTCTGTTATGTTAGTCCATAGTTGATTGTTAAGAAGGTTGGTAATGTTGCCTATGAGTTAGAGTTTCTCTCTAGTTTGAGCTCCATCCATCCGGCATTCCATGTGTCCATGTTGTAGAATTGTATAGGTTATCCTTCATTGGTTGTTCCCTTAGATGATGTTGGTATGTCAGACTCTTTGTCCTATAAGGAAGTCCTAGTGAGGTTCTTAGATCAACAATTTCTCTAGTTGCGGATGAAAGATGTGGCTTTGGTGAAGGTTCAAGGAGGAACCAACAGTCCGAGGAAGTTACTTGGGAGGCGAAAAAGGACATGAAATCCA
This sequence comes from Capsicum annuum, assembly GCF_002878395.1. NCBI lineage: Eukaryota > Viridiplantae > Streptophyta > Magnoliopsida > Solanales > Solanaceae > Capsicum > Capsicum annuum. The sequence continues at coordinate 77,254,445 of NC_061115.1, read as the reverse complement.
AGTATCCACATTTGTTTTTCATTTCAGAAACTCGTGCTTTAGTTATGTGTTAATTTTCTTAACCTTATTTATGTCTTTGTTAGACAATGGGTTCAAGTCCCTAAATTTTGAATTAAGCAAGTGTTGTGATAGACAATGGGTTCGAGTCCCAAAGTTAATTGAATGAATAGTTGGTTGATAATGATCTTGGCATGTGTCTTATCCTTGTTGTATGTCTTTGTGTTCTAACCTGGTTAAAGGTTAGTTTGGTATGGAATAGTGTATTAACTCATGCTTGTGCTTGCCTTACCCGTCATTCGAGGATGAATGATCCAAGTGGGGGAGAATTAAAACACCTAGACTTTGGACCCTTAGAAGAATTTCCTTGGTTGATGTTTTTGGGCAGGGTACGACTCACGAGTACTAGTCATACCCTAGGATATGACCTAAGGTCCTCTCTCTCTTATGTTGATCAGTAGTTGTTTGGTACATTCTGTCCAAGATATGGTTTAGTGTTTTCCTAGTTGTATGTTAGGGTATGAGTCGTATACTACCTAGTCATATGAAGTGTTGGTCTTGATCTAGTGGACACTGACTTGGGTATGGGTTGCATGGTACCACTCGGACCTTTATGTGTTAGTCATGCATATATGGTCATATGTTGGGGAGATGATAGGTCCATAGTGAGTCCTAGGGTATGATTTAGGGTACCACTCATACCCTAGGGTACGATTTGGTGTGGGAGTCGTACTACAGATCAATTTCTAGCTTTTGATATAGGGGATTTATGGACATTTCCCACCCCAAAACCCTTAAGTTCATGTTCTATATAACATATTGTGGCCTCCTAAAACACATTTTTTTTGGTGGACCAAATATTCCAAATATTCTCTCAAACACACTTTGAATATTTGGGGGCTAGAGTTCCACAAGTGTTCATCTAGTGGCACAAAGGGGTCAAGTTCTTTCGTGGATCATCTTGTATAAGGCATGTTACTCTTTCCTTATTTCTAACTCAAAATATCATGTTTTTTAAACATAGATTATGACTTGTAAATGGTGATTTTGAAATCAAATGTTAAGGGTTTTGATGCCTAGTGATGAGTAATGTTTGCTATTGCTTAGACTTATGTTTATACTTGACTTTGGTGATATTTTGCACATATGGGTACTTGTTGATATGGTTTAACAAGTGGGTCATGAGTAACCCTAAGATTGATGATTTCAACTTTTATTTAGGCCTTGGTAAAGGCATGACCACAAGGTGTTTGTGAAAATGTGTACTATAAATAACTAGTCACATGTTAATGATGATTTGACCTAAGAAAATGGATTAATGAGTAATAATGATTGGTAAATGATCTTATAAAGGTCTTGTAGGACACATAATGAGTTAATTGTTAACCTTTGTGGTTCGTTTGGCCAAAAAAGGTGTGAGTCCCTAAGCACAAACTTACATTGTGTTGAACTAAAGTTTGGTGTAAAAATAGTAATGACTGGTTTGATAAAAGGTGTTGATGATGACAAATTGACTTGAATGGTAGTTGAAACTAATGTATTGGCCTATTAAACTGATTGGTGGATAAATAGTTCATGAAGACCTTATGGTCATGTATGGTATTGAATTGAGGCCTTAATGGCTTTAAATGGCCAAGTGGGTTAAAGTCCTTAAATGTTGATTGAGTGGATGTGCATGCATGAATAAAGGGTTAGAGTCCCAATGTGGACTAGTGATGGACACGATGGCTTGTGATAGATTCCACTTGCGTAATGAGATGGCTTATTGTTAGAGTCTACTTTTTTAATAAGATGGCTAGTGATTAGAGTCCACTTATCTAATGAAATGGCTTGTGGTTAAAGTCCACTTGTCTAGAAAAAGTCTTGTTGTTAGAGTCCATTTGCACAATAAGAAGGCTTAGGGTTAGAGTCCTCTTGCTTGATATGACCTAAGAGATTGGAAGGTTAGAGTCCTCCACTTTATTGTTCATGATTGGGCATTTTTAAATGTATAATATGGCCTTGTTATCTCTTGACACTTGTTGGATTTGCATATACCTACATCTCTGTGTGTGTGAATGCTATGGCTTATGATGGTTTGACTTGGTATTGAATTATGACACTATTTTATCCTTACCCTTGAGTAACATGCTAGAGCTTTATCCGCTAACCATCTCTGGACGCTATGTCCCCACACGACATAGGGTCTGGAGCTTTCTCTTCTCTTTCTGTGCAGTGTCAGGTGTTCGAGAGGTTCATGCGGTGACATTGAAGTGGTGAAGTTCCATCCTTAGGAAGGCATCCATTTCATAGTCTTTTTATATATGTTACAAACTTGTTTTAGACTTGGTATTTGGCTATTGTCGGGGGCTTATCCCGATATATTATAGACATCGGATTGATAGAGACTTGTGGATGACTGCGGACTTTGGTAGTTTGGATGTTGTATGTTGGTATGAATGGAATGATTAGACATTCTTAAGTCATGATTATCAGTTTGGTTTCCTCTATTTTATTATATGTTCGGAGTTCATCCAACACTTATATATTAATGTGATGGTTAGGTAGGATTTATGGGGCGATATCTGGTCCTTTTTGGGCTTGAGATGCCCATACGACATGGCCAAATTTTGGGTCATGTCAATATCCTTACCATATGTAACATCATCATAGCATTAGTATATCCTCCGAGTCTACCGGGCATTATCATAACATCAATATCTTTTTCGAATTTACCAGGCATCATCACACCATCAATAAATCCTCCGGATTCACTGGACATCATCATAATATCAATACCTCTTACGGATTTACTAAGCATCATCACATCATCAGCATATCCTCTGGATTCATCGGGCATCATCATAATATCAATACCTCTTTCAAATTTACCGGGCATCATCACATTATAATATATTCTCTGGATTCACAAGGCATCATCATAATATCAATATCTCTTTCGAATTTATCGGGCATCATCACATTATCAATATATCATCCAAATTCACCGAGAATCATCATAATCCAAGAAAACAATAGATACATGCATATGTAATCAAACCAATAACAAGCACCAGCCCATAATAATAGAGAGTAAGAGGAGTAAGGAAATACCTATCAAGGTACTTAACCATTAATCATTACCACATTAAATGCGTAGATGCATGGGAATGTTTACCTAAATGATATGAGCAATCACCACCTTTCCAAATTTCATCATGATTATTAACAATTCAATTATGAACATAGGTATGCCTTTTAGAATCCTTCTCTACTCACATGGTTCACAATATTAGAGCAAAAGATTCATGTACACAAACATTAGCTTAATAATTAAGCCGAAATTATAATAAGAGTTGTGACATAATTCAAGGCTCGCATAGTAAACTAGCCAACGAGCCAAGCGATAGCATAACCATAGATTCATTTTACAAGACTTTCCAATGCTATCCATATCAGGACAACAAGGTAATCAATCAAGTATATACATCATCCCAATATCGACAATATGCATATACCATTTATCGGGCTTAGCTATTACATCACCAAAAGCATAATCTTGGAGCTCAACACCAATTTAGGTCTCTAAGAAGTTACATAGTTCAAGCATAAGGCGGGTCAAATTCCTCTAATAATTCCACAAAGTTCTCTTTTACAAGTCTAACTTCTACTCTGAATTTGTCTAAGTTATCTAGTTCATACCTTAAGGGCTTACCAAGCCACACTAGTTCTATAGTACAATGCTTCTTCAAGTATTCCTCCTAAGTCATCTCAAGCACCTAAAGACACCTGTACAATAAGCATGTCTAGTTAACATACCTCTAAGGTGAGTGAACAAAGTCACTCTCATCTGCAAGAGCAACTAGAGTATTCTCATGCTATTCATGAGAGTACAATTCCAACTAACCAAGATCCCAAGCTATGAGTCAAATATCACACTTACAAGTTCAAAAGCCTAAATGATTCAAATAATCCCTAACATTATCGTCGACCATTTCAACATCTAAGACCCCTCCTAATCAGAGAAAGATATCAAGGTCATACAATAATAAAGCTCAATATATCTATAAATAAGCCTAACCTACCTCAAACCCAAATAGCTCACAAACCAACAATGTCTACTTTACATTTCCTCGAAGCTTCTTCTACGAGCCAAGATATCAACAACATAATCTATGCATTATTACAAGAATAACAACACCCATAATGCACGATTATTCTTTGGGTCCAAATGGCACAAAAATCCCCTAAGTGGGTCCCACATATGAAAAATGAGTTTCTAAGGCTAACCCATTGCTCAACTATCGCTAGGGAATCATATACCTCAATAACCAAGAGAATACCATGTACATTTGGGCTAAAATCAAGCCTTAAGGCCATGTGGAGTTTTGGGTCCAAAAACAAGAAATCAACATCAAAATTTAAAGGATTCATAGCTTAGATTTGTAGATAATCGCGAATACACAAGTTATTTAGGATCCCAATCAACACACAAGACTTACTTATAGAAATCTAAACTTTATTAGTGTTTTAGCGATCAAGAGGGAGCACTACTAAAAAAATACCAAAAAGCAAAATGCTAGCATCGCTTTTTTGGACAAAAGCAATGGAAATTCGTCGCTTTTTTTGAATCTCAAAAAGATGCATTGTTTTTTGACAACGATGGCCTACGTCGCTTTTATTACAATGGACAACGTCGCTTTTAGAAAAAAAATTATTATTTTTAGAAAAAACGACGTTGTGCGTCGTTTTTTGTTCTTCATGTGAAGAACACATGAACAAAAAATGACGGACGTCGTCATTTTATTAAAAAAAAATATTTTGCAGGAAAATTGACACTATCCGTCATAATTTGAGAAAAATAATTTTTTTTTAGAAAAAATGACGTTGACCGTCGCTTTCTATTCTTCATAATAAATAAAAAAGCATCGGACATCGTCGTTTATCTTTAAAAAAATAACTGATTTAAAAAGCGACGCAAAGCGTCACATTTCTGAAAATGTATTTAAAAAAAAGCGACGGACAAACGAGACCCTGTCTATCACTTTTCTGCATTTTTTGGAATGTAGAGATTTGCATTTAATGCATTCCACCTGCCAAATAAATAGAATTTGATATATACGTTATGCAACACACATTACTAATAATACAACGAACTGCATCATCAAAATATTTAAGTAATTCTAATCATCAATGCTTCAACAACATCCAAAACATTTATCCAATATTCAAAAACACTTAACAGGTAATTCAAAAACATCCAAAACACTTACGTCTTTAAGCTTCTTAATTCAAAAGTTAAAAGTTAAGTTCAAGAATTAATGTCTAAAAAAAGTCTAGAAATAAATTCAACTAACACTAAGGAGTAGTGTCAACAAACTCATCACTTTCTATTTCTTCTTTGCAACTTGAATCGGGAGATGGAGAACCGTGACGATGACTCATGCTAACCACTTGTTCCTTGATTTCCTCGACAATCTTGCTCATGACTTCATTTTGAGCAACTGAATGTGAGAAGGCATGTGAAAAATCTGTAATCTGCTGTAACATAGCAGCAAGCTGAACATCATCAATCACCTCAACCTAGCGCGAGGAACCAATACCAGTTCATCCAGCACGAAGATGTTGTAAATCATTTCGAGAACCAAACCCATAGGTTTTCCCCTCTTTTTATCCTCCTGCCACTTTTTCAGTCCAAATTTTAATTGATTCCTCCTGTATAGGCTCGGTTAAACCAAATTCAGACAAGTAGCGTATATATTCATTCTACATATTAAAAAAGACACATTAGTAAATTTTACTATTACTAAGTAAAGTGAAAATAACATAAATTTTAATATGTTTTGCTTACATATTGAATAAAAAAAGATAGAATAAAATAAGATGAAAATTATAACCAAGAAACCAAAAATCAAATCTTTGGAAATGGACATAACCATCCCCCAAACACAGAAAATTAATCAAGTATCTAATGACCAAGAAATCAAAATCCATTTAAGCTCCTAAGCATAATCCAATGCCATAAAAATGAAATCTTTGGAAATGAACATACCCCACACCCCCACAACTCAGCAAATGAACACAAAGTATCCAACAATCAAGAAACAAAAATCCAATCAAGCTCTAAATAATAAAATGAGATATTTGTAAATATTGACCAAAACTAACAAACACCCAAGTAACCAAAAAAACTAAGTCAAAATTAATCTATCAATCAATACCTAAAAGATTGTCTGTATAAGTTAAAGCTAACTGCATAAAATACAAAATGTATATGTGCACATAACCAACCCAAATTTTAGCAAAATGAACAAAGTATACAACAACCATGTTTTACATTTATCAGTTTTTAAGCTAGCTAGGCATATATGTTGAATAAAAAATCAAGATTTAAACTAATCTATCCTTCAGATTAATTCCTTGTAAATTTCTTAATCTAATACTGCAAAGCCATTGGAGCTGGACCTTTGTACCTACAAGTTATATATTATAATTAGTTAGTTAGAAACTATTTAGCTTGCTTTATGATTTTCTCATCCTAGAAACACTCAAAAGTGTAGAACTAAAAACACAAATTGGCATTACAGATTCTTTTACCTAAAAAACACTCTTCTCCTTCCAGTAAATCAAAAGATGTTTGGCCCTTCACTGCAGCATAGCCAATAGAACCCTACTATGACACAGTCCCAAGTTAGTTGAAATCGGCTATATGAATTTTCGCTATCCATATATAATAGAAGGAAAAGTAACAAAAGCTAAACGAGGAATAAAACGCCCAGTTAAAACTTATGAGGAATAAAAATGAAATCTGGACCAAACTAAAAACACCCAAAACCTTATCTTTAGACATAACCAACACCCTCACCCCCAACCTTTAAGCACTATCTAAGTATCTAATACAATAAAATAAAGTACCAAAACAAAAAATACCCAAGTAACCAAAAACCAAATCCTTGGAACCTTAAGAACCATATGGGTTACTTGCTAGTTGATAATAAAAGATAGCCAATAGGAGAATGATATAGCTAATTCAATATAAAAGTATAACAAAGTAAAATATAAATATAATTCTTACATTGGAATTTTCAGCCTTGGGATCAACCCACACATCCGAGTCTAACTCATTTGTCTTTTTCTTCAGATGTGTTCGTTTGAAGACCACAACTTGAGTCGGTTTGCGACCCAAGTCCTTCTCCTACAAACAAAATGGTAAATAAGCATAATCAAGTAATATTTAATGAACTTTATATAAACACATAAATTAAAACCTAAGGTTGCTACTTACCATTTCTCGAACTATAACCCTGACACTCTTTGTACCTCCAGTGTGCAATGAGCCTCCTTTTAAACTGGCTCTAGCTTTCTTATTTTAGTCAGAGAGTGCCTTATATTCAGAAAATTCCCAATAAATACACAAATCATCATAAACATCTTTGAGAAGCCATTGTGCAACATTTCTTATACGTCTAACATGTTCAAGCCTGTTACGTAGCTTTGCACCAGCATTCCTCTAAAAATAGTGGATATAACTCTATTGTGTTTTTTTAACTAAGTACACATTGCCTGAAAATAAATTGAGTAGTGTTATATGATATATATATATATATAAATACATACATGCATAAACAAATATATATATATATATATATATATATTACTATTAAAGTTAACTGAATAATGATTAAATCTAGTATACCTTGAACTTTTCAAACATGGCTTGTCTATGATCTTCTGGAATCTCATACCAACTGTGCCAAGGTTATGAAAAAAGCCTCCTAACACTCTCTCTTACTGCCTTATTAACTTCTTTTGATGCGTGATACCAACTGTAAAAGAACAAAATAAATATGTAAAACACTTAGCACTTATATTGTTGCTTTTGTTGTTATCTAGTGAACAAATCCTCCTCTAATTTAACTAACTACAAAAACGATGAATCCCTAGACAACACTTACTGCAAAGTTATACCTCATGTCACATGACAGTACTAAAGTAACAAAATAAATATGTAAGAATGAATATTTTATTAATGAAAAAATAAATATTTTATTGATGAAAAAATAAACTTATGAATTAAAAAATAAACTTACGTAGATCCATCAGACTCGATGAAGACTATACCAATTTTGTCCTTTATCTCCAGGAATGAGACTAATCAAATATGCATCAGTATCATCTACTACAGGTGGAAGTAGAGGTGGAGGTGCAGTTCCAGATGCGGATGCTACTCTCGAGAATACCCAAGGTTAGTTAACAGGGGGAGTAAATGTTTGTGCATTGGAGTTAGAGTTGTCTCTCAGCCGCAATCCTGAGAGGTGGGGGGATGAATCGCGAGGGGATAGAGTACTAGATGATAATCTTAAAGTCCTTATATCTGTAGGAGGACTGAAAGTATGTGGACCATAAGAAGTACACACCTGTCTCTGTTTTCTAGGACCATGATATTCTACAGGATTACCAGTGCCAAATGGGACATAATACCTCCCTGATGAAGAGGTATGTATCTGTGGCTGTGAAGAAAGTTGACCAGGAATATCATTAGGATTTATAGGTGTCCTAGATTTCTTTTTAACAATTTACATCGAATTCTTATCAGGACGATGCCGATCACCGCTACCACTGGATATCATCTGTATATAAGTTTACATTAAAACATATAAAAATCAATTTGTATTCTACCAGTGATGCTAGCATCCTATAAATATAACCTTTCAGAAACTTATACCCAAATTCTCTTGATGCTGAAGAAAATATTTACAGAATCGGTTTAGTTAAAAGGTAATTACATGTATTTTCATATAATAAATATTAATCTGTAAATTAACTAAAGTAAATAGAAAGTATCATGCATAACCTATTAATTTACATAAAAATTCTTTACCATTTTAAATTCACAATTTCAAGTAGCTACACTTAACCATTTTCAAGTCACAATGTCACAATTTCAAGTAACTACACTTGAGCATTTTCAATTCATTAACTTCACATTTCAAGTAGCTACACTTAAGCATCTTCAAGTCACAAGTTCACAATTTTAAGTAACTGCACTTGAACATTTTTAAGTCATCAACTTCACATTTCAAGTAGCTACACTTAACCATTTTCAAGTCACAAGGTCACAATTTCAAGTAACTACACTAGAGCATTATCATGTCACTAACTTCATGTTTCAAGTAGCTACACTTAAGCATTTTCAAGTCAGAAGTTCACAATTTCAAGTAACGACACTTAAGCTTCAAGCATTAACTTTACATTTCAAGTAGCAACATTTAAGCATTTTCAATTCAAAAGTTCACAGTTTCAAGTAACTACATTTAAGTATTTTCAACAAATTAACTCCACATTTCAAGTAGCTACACTTAACCATTTTTAAGTCACAAAGTCACAATTTCAAGTAGCTACACTTAATCATTTTTAAGTCACAAGGTCACAATTTCAAGTAACTACACTTGAGCATTTTCAAGTCATTAACTTCACATTTCAAGTAGCTACACTTAAGCATTTTCAAGTCAGAAGGTCACAATTTAAAGTAACTACACTTGAGCATTTTCAAATCATTGTGTTCACATTTCAAGTAGCTACACTTTACCATTTTCAAGTCACAAGGTTACAATTTCAAGTCACTGCACTTGAGCATTTTCAAGTTATTAACTTCACGTTTTAAGTAGCTACACTTAAGAATTTTCAAGTCACAAGTTCACAATTTCAAGTAACTACACTTAAGCATTTTCAACAAATTAACTTCATGTTTCATGTAACAACACTTAAGCATTTTCAAGTCACAAGTTCACAATTTCAAGTAACTACACTTAAGCATTTTCAAGTCATTAACTTCACGTTTCAAGTAGCTACACTTAACTATTTTTAAAGAGAAAAACTTAGGTTCTTTTAACAGTTACTTGACTTAAAATTTTCATAGGTTTTTTTAATAGTTACTTGCTTCAGCACGACTCCCCGTTATTTTACTTTCAAAATAATGGGACCCCATATGTAACCTTATGTTCATATCCCAAATTATTACAAGTTTCTTCAAACAAGTTTTGTCCCCCGAAAGGTTGTTACATATTTAAATGTTGAGTAATTAGAGTGTGCATGCTATATCTATGCTGGATTTCTCCGGGCGCATAGAAATGTACGACAACAACTAAATGAATTCATTTGTAAGTATGGTAATGATTTATATATAGCATCTTATTGGCATATTCATTTTCAACGTGTTATGACTCTTTTTAACTATGTTCGAATTTCCCTACGCATTTTCAGTTAGACATTTCTTTCTACTTACATATCATCCATGGTAAAGTTCGAATGCTTAGATATTTTAGCTTAACATAACAAAACAGTTCTACCATTCCCATTGGCCAAAACATCCTTTTGCATTTAAAGATCACAGTACCATCATTTTTAGTAGTATAACGATATCAATTCTTATGGTGTTTTTCTACTTTAATTTTTAGTCGATGAGGACTACTGATTAGCTCTTTTATTATTTAGTTTTCTCTCTAAACAATAATTTGATGATTGACTTCTAGATTGCAACTACCTATACTTGTGTCGAAGTTGAAATAGTGCATTCAAGTAAGATATTCTTCTATATTGTATTGACGGGTATGGTCGATAAGGCATTATTTTGGTGAAGATAGTACTAAGAGATATCCAAAAAATAGGAGGCAACCTTGAGTTTGTCTTTATATCTTTGGTACTATTAAGTGATAAAGGTTACATTGGGTAGCTCATGAATTGAAGGTGTTTTAACTAAATTATAGTTAAATATCCATTCTTCAGATAGAAACGCAAGTCTTAGTCACAAATAGAAGAATTTTGCACGCTGTTCAAGTAGTTAATTCTAAGTTATCGATCCTCAGGTAATGTCCTACAACTGTTTAATCAGTCAACTTAATGATTCACTAATCATTTTTCCTCTAACAGGAATCCAACAAGCAAAAACTAAATCCAACTGTTCCTAAAATAAAATTTATAGTTAGTTGATGATAAACCCGGAGGAAGTTTTAGATCGAGGAAACCATTTGGTGCACTATGCTGGTCTTTTTTTGCTAAATTGTGTTTAGACGTGATCATAATAAGAAACCCATTTAGTTTAGATTCATCATATAATTAAGCAGACAACCAATCTATGGTACCTAAATAAGAAACCCATTGAGTTAAAAAATTAAACTATCTAAATTTGCATATGCCAGGAACACGACTAATACAAATTCATCGACTAGTTTGACAAATCATAGCGTACATCATCCACTCTATTTTTTATGCAAATGTATCAATTTATCCCTCAAATAAACTGTTTCTACTTGTAAGTTAGAGGAACAAACTCACTAAAGGAGTAAACATGGTTTAAAAATTAGAGCACATACCAGGAAATTTGTATAGCTTAATAGAATAGTCAACAAATCCGTACAAAATCAGTCGACAAAAGCTTTGAACAGATTTTTTTCTTTGCACAATTTGAACAAACAGCCCCAATTCTTTAGCAAGGAAGAGAGAGAGAGAAAATACTTAAGTGGTGTTAAGACGGCAATGGGTCCGTTGCCCTAATTTCATAGCAAGGAAGAGAGAGAAAGAAGGAAGAGAAAGAGAAAAGAAAAAGAAATGGGTCCATTGCCCGAGTATTGGACTAAAAATTGACTTAATTTCGATGGAAAATTTTGACGTTGGCCATCGCTTTTTACAAATTTATATATTTTATTTAATTTTTTAAAATATAAAAATTATTTATTTATTATTAAATTAAATATATCAAATATCAACGACCAACGTCGCTTTTCAAAAAATTAATTTTTATTTACTTTTAATAAAAGCGACGCTGTTTGTCGCTTTTTGTAAAAAATAAAAAAAATTAAAAATAGTTAAATATTGCGACGGATAGCATCGCTTTTCTAGAATTAATATTTTTAAAAAAAATTATATCGATATTGTCCGTCACTTTTGATAAAAATAAATAACCATAAAACTCAAATTTAAAATGTGACGAACTACGTCGCTTTCAAAATATTAATTATTATTATTTTTAAATAAATTACAAAGCTGTCCGTCACATTTATTAAAAAAATTACAAATTATTTGTTAATTAGTTGACACAATAATTCGCAAAAAAGTGACAGATATTAAGACATTCGCCTTTGATTTAATAAAAAATAAATTAAAATTAAACTAATAAAGCGACGGATAGTGTCGTTTTTTAAAGAGACACTGTTCATCGCTTTTTTTGCATCGCTTTTTGGCCTTTTTTCATTAGTGGAGACACAAATGACCGAATTTTGGTTAAATGATGTCTTTTAAATGGAACACTCCAACCCTCAGGATGAGCGATCGTACACTCGCGCTAGGCTGCGATTGCACTCATTCAACCGTGATTGCATTATCTCCATCCACGACAGGCAACGGCTGAAGCTTAGAATTTGATCCCAAGCTTTGACCAATGCCTCGGATATATCTGGAGTCCAATACGAGCAAACTAGATATGTGACCATATAAATTTTGACTTTTCGAACGCGTTGGCAAGGTCATATTTTCCATTCGATGTCATTTTACAAAAGTTTTTTCTTAGTTACCAATTGGAACCATCGAAGAGTTCTAAAAGGGGAAATGGTTCCTGAAACCAAACAAACTGTCAGGTAACCAAACTATCAGTTCCAGCAAGTCATAAATGACTTGGTTTAACTATGGAAAAGTTCTATAGGCTAGAATAAACAGGAACATGGAAAATGACCTTAACGGTCATTACATTGGGTCTATGATTCAGGGAAATGAAGAGATTGGCAAGGATGTTTCTCACTGTATTGAGGCGGTGTGGATGAAATAGAGAGTTTTCTCTGGAATTTTGTGTGATAAGAAGGTGGCTCCTAAGCTTAAAGGCAAATTCTAAAGAGTTATAGTCCGTCCGACCATGTTGTATGGATTGGAGTATTAGCCAGTCAAGAATTCTCATATCCAAAAGTTGAAGGTGGCAAAAATTAGGATATTACGTTGGATGTGTAGACTTACTAGGGGATATAGGGTTTGGAATGAGATTATCCAGTAAAAGGTGAGAATGACTTTGATGGAGGATAAGATGAGAGAAGTGAGGTTGAGATGGTTTTGGGATGTGATGAGGAAAGGTATTAAAATGTAACGCCTCAAATCTGGTACCCGGTATGCTACACGGTGCTCATGACCCTGAAGGACCATAAGCTAATCCATGACTGATATCTGTACCTGTATATTGCATAACATACCGTATAATACGGAAACATGAATTGGAAGGCCATAAGGTTCAAAACTGTAACATAAGATCTAATAAATCGTAACATATGGATGGTGTATGGAATACCCAAAACAAAGCTAAAATAGGCAATCTGAACATACTGTAGTCTGAAAACCTCTAAACTGCCTGAATAAGGAGTTGATGGGACATGTCCCTAACGAACTCCAACTACTAAAACAAACTGAAAACTGAAATAAAATATAATCACCGTGTCCTCAAAGGATGAGGACTTACATCTGACTCGAACTGCTGAATCGAGATGCTACTGATGCTCTGGCGCTCGTACTTCTAAACCTATGGTATAAGTAAATATAGCGCAAATGCGTCAGTACTTTGAATGTACTGGTATGCAAGTGAGGTAGGTTGAATGCAAGGGGTTCATATGTATGAATAATACTAACTGACTGACTAACATGAACGTGAGAATACATGCATGCATACGTAACTATATCTAACATCGTGATAGGACTAAATATTGAGTTCTGACTACTAAGTTTACTAATAACATGGATTTACTGACATATGAGTTGATGAATACTGAGATACTAAATAATTGAGGGACTGATACTATGTTACTGATACATGAATAACTGTGTCTGACAGTTCTGATGATGAAGAACTAGTCTGGTTGACTGTATCTGATAGAACAAAAGTTGAATACTGATAACATGAGTTTTGATAACTGATATAACTAATAACATGAGTGACTATATCTGACAGTCCTAAATTTGATGGAACTAGCTGAGTTCTGTACTGTATCTGAGTGACTGTATCTAACAGTCCTGAAATCTGTAGAACTATCTGAGTTCTATTACTGAGACTCAGACTGAGATTGAAAACTGAGATTGTGGAAAGTAATCATCTAACCGACATACCACATACTAAGCTAACTAGGGTCCAACCTGTAACCCTAGTTGGAAGGGTGTCAGTACCACGCCATTGGTAAAGACAACTGCTGTGGAGTCAGTCCTAATCTAGCTGGTGACCCCTGGGATCAGTCCTATACATTTAATTATGCTAATGGGTGATCCTTGAGTATGTCAGTCCTATCTAACGGGTGACATATCATACCTACACTGTCTACGTAATTCTGGAACTTAGGGATTTCTTCTAGGGATCTCAGTCATATCTAGCGAGTGAGTCCCCATCCCTAGGCTCACTTGGTGCTGAATCCTACTCCCATCTGAAAGATACTGAACTAATTAGCTGAACTGAAGTGGTATCTAAATTGAGCTGATACTAATGGTTTTTTTAGCAGAGCTAAACTAAGTTTACTGAGTTCCGTTGACTGACGGAATGTACTGAGTTCTAAGGACTGACTGAGAGTACTGAAGTTATTGAGATTACTAGGAATACTGCGGTTACTGAGATTATCGTGAAAACCTAATATGGCTCTAGGCACACAGCTAAATTGTCGAGTACAAGTACCCCCAGGACTCGATGGAAAGAAACTGTCATAGCATGGGTTACTTGAACACGTGACCAACAACACAATTCATAATTCATATATTGAAAGACTTCATCAAACATATGATATGCATAAACTTGTACACAAATGGGGATTTCATAATATCATGCTAGTTGGGCATTTTCCCTCCATATAGGCACTTAATCAAACACATGGTAGGCATAATATATGTAGACAACATTATACAACAATTAAACATCATGATTTAACATCTAATTTCATCATTCATCATCATAGGGTTTAATCATAGGTTCACATGAATATACATCTATACAAATCAATTCCACATAAAATTGATCACCTAACATGGATTTGAATTCAATTGATCATTCTCAGCATAAACAAAACAAACCCAACATAAAATTCTTACAGAAATCCATAAACATGAACTTAGAAAAGAGATTCTTAGGCTTCATGGATGAAAGAAGTCCATAAATGAACACTATGCATACCTTGGTTCGTAAGTACACGAAGATTTACGGAGGAAATTCTTGAACTTGAATCTTCTATAAAAATAACCCTAATGTGTTCTTGAGAGGATTTTGAGAGAATAGAGTGTATTTTTGGTGTAATGGAGGCTCAAATCCGTGTTTTTGAGGTTATATAGGGTAGGAAAATTAACCCTTTTAATCCTAGGACACGTATTTTAATTCTTGTGAAAGTTTCCCAATTTTCATCCTTGACGCGACGCGGATCTATCGCGCCAAGTAACTGGAACTGGACAATTGGGAATCTGCATAGTGGCGCCACACGGATCTATCGCGTTGCCACCTTGTTTGAGACCTGGAAGTTTGGCGCGACGCGCCACTATCACAGAGAACACTAGAAATTGACAATTTCCATTTAAGCTAGCTCCGCGATGCGCTGATGGCTCAGGTAATACGCTGTCTCGCTAAAAAGGCTCTAACTCTTCACCCGGGTGTCGGATTTGGGCGAATTTGGTATCGATGGAAAGCTTATTGAATTTCCCACATGACAAAAAGTGAAAATCTTGAAAATACCACATGTATAAAATTGGATTCATCTTTGAAACTAGTCTTTGACATTCTTGGGACGGATTTAAGTTAGTAGAAGTATAGGGTATTGCATAAAGCCCTAGTTCGTAGGTGTGAGATGTTGGCTATGAATGGTTTTAGGCGGAGTAGAGGTAGGCCAAAGAAATACTGGAGAGAGGTAATTAGACATGACATGGTGTAGTTACAGCTTACTGAGGACATGACCCGAGATAGAAAGGTATGGATGACATGAATTAGGTTGGAGGGCTAGTGCGTATGGGTGAGTGGTAGCCAGTAGATAGGAGTGCCTTGGTATAGACAAGTTAGTAGTCGTAGAGCTTTGCTCGTAGGTTGGAGTTTCTAGTTAGGAGGGTTTGGGTGAGGTGTATGCTTTCGGTTAGATAGTCTATAGTACTACTCCATGGGTGTTGTATTTCTGTTATTTTATCTTGTTTCATATTTTATTATAACTTTGATTACTGTCCCTTTGTCCTGACCGGGGTCTATCAGAAACAACCTCCCTACTTCCTCGGATGTAATGGTATGGACTACGTGCACATTATCTTCCCAAGACCTCATTATGTGGGAGTACATTTGTACGTTGTTTAATTCTATATATTAAATATAAAGTAATATAATTTATATTCAAATAATAATTAAAATATTAAAATAATTAATGAGTAAATATATGGTTTTAGATGAACAATAAAAGCATGAAAAAATAGTTTAAAATTGAAGAGTTGAATTTTGACTCAATCTATTATTTTACCTGTTCAAATGTAGCTCGACGGGACATAAACATCATAAACATTAAAAGAGTACCAAAAAAAAAAAAAAAAATATCCTCGTTGGTACGTGTTGGCGAAGGAGTCTTGTCTCTATCGACTAAAAATTCTCCAAATTTCTAGTGACGCTCACCTTCTCTGTCAATCCTATCTTCTTACTCACTAGAATATTATATATATACTCTTTTTCTTCTTCTTGTTCCCATTCCTATAAATTCTCTTTTTATCCAAATCTACATCTCCATTCCCAGCAATGTTTGTTTCTGACATTCAAGTTAATCTTGGGTAATTCCTTATTTACTACCTCTCATCTCTTTTCTATTCGATCTATCTGTCTACATTCCTTACTAAATTATGTTAGCTGTACAAAATTAATTTATTCTTTCTCCATGATTGTGGGTGATACTAAAATTCGGGAGCCCCGTTTCTTTTGTTGTTTTGTTTGCTAAACTTGAAGAATTTCTGTATGTGTAAAGTGTTAATTGAGACGTTTCTTTAAAAGAAATGTTTAATTCAAATAGATGAACTATCTGTGCGAAATGTGAATTCGTGCAGCTGGTATCAATTGAAGAATTATGGTGATTTTAGATCTGATTTTCCTTCTTTAATCAAAGAATCCCTCGCATTTCTTTCCAACAATGATGTTGCTTTTTTCAATTGATAATTGAGATGTAGTAAATTTTTATTTCCTTTAAAAAAAAGTTTGGCCGGGTAGGTGAAGTCAACTATTTCTCTTTTGAGTTGCTAAAGCAGTTTGCTCCTTTTGGAGGCACTGACTGATTATTGCTCTCTCTTTTTTTTTAAAAAAAAAAAATTATATTTGTAATGATATTACTGTTAATGTTTAAAAAGCTTGTTTTTGATAATTAATTGTGGTACTTCTGTTTTGCTGTGTGGGAGAAGTTCTTCTTTGTATACTCAGATGAAGTAACTACAACTCGTTGTATGATCTAGTCTTTGCTAGGAGCCTAGAGCAAGATGGAAGTAACAGGTGGTTAGAACCTTTAGATTCTTCTATGGCATTGGAAGGTATTGTCCCTGTATTTGTATCTTCGTGTCTTTTTACTCCTACATCTTTGCTTTTCCAATTTGAGTAGTTGTCCATGAGATTTTCTTCCTTTGAAGGTACTTTATTAGGTATTTGGGAAGTGCTTGAGGTAGCAGATAACTTATGGAACATAGAAAGTGGCAGCAGCAAGGGTCTTACAGCAAACATGGTTAACCACAGAACTCGAAGAACTGGAATGGAATTTGATTCTGATTTGGCGAAGCATAGGAAATCATTTACCATTACTTCCCTAGTCATCACTTCTGCAGAATCTTTTATCCCTTGGTCTTCTATGATTGCCATCAGTGAAGGATATCATGAACTTCTTTAGTCAACTGATAATTATTTAATTACTTTATACTTCAATTTGAGAAAACTTCTCTTCATTGATCATATCTCTGTCAAATCTTTTGATATAAAAAATGCCTGGTGTTTTATGTGGAACGAAGACAATCACTGCATCAAGGATGTGTTTCACAGATTTCAGCCAGCAAGATGGTCTAGGTTGTACCAAGAGTGAGTCCTATTTAACTTATTGTGTTGCTGATGATTTCTATTGCCCCATTTTGCCTGGACTGCCAGATGATGTGGCAAAGTATTGCCTTGCACTTGTTCCCCGATCAAAATTTCCTGTTATGGGTGGTGTCTGCAAGCGATGGAGGTCATTTATCCAAAGTGAAGAGTTCATCAGCATCAGAAAGCTAGCAGGCCTGCTTGAGGAATGGCTTTATGTCCTGACTGTAGATGCTGAAGGAAAAGAAAGCTACTGGGAGGTTTTAGACTGCTGTGGGAACAAACATCATCAGCTCCCACAGATGCCCGGTCATAAAAAAGCTGCTTTCGGCGTTGTAGTTCTCAATGGTAAACTTCTTGTTATAGGTGGTCATTCCATGATTGATGGATCTGGGGCAGACTCAGCTGACGTCTATCAATACGATTCTTACTTGAACAGGTTTGTCTGACTTCTGTCTATATTCCATTCTTACTTTTGGGTTGAAGTGGATGCATATTTTCAGCTACTGTAAGGTGAGATATAGTGCATGTGTATGGCATTTCAATGGGGCCATTCCGTATGAGCAAATTAGCTCACCTCCCCAAAATATATAGAAATTTCTGAATTGTGTTTTTGATGTTTACAATTATATATCGTTTCTACAAACATTTGATTTATCTCTGATGTTACTTTACCAAGTCACTCCACTTCCATGGATACCCAAATATTTTGCAAACTTCCATAGATTATTAGTAAATTGTGCAAAGTATAATCGTTTCACTTAAATATGCTTCTCTATCGTTTTCATCATTATCAATCATGAAATTTGTAGGTATGTTGATCCTTGTAAAATTGATTGAAGTTTCTTACAATTCTATGGTTACTTCATTTTTTAAAGGCTAAGGACTTATTTGTTTGCACTTAATGGAGATCTGACTCTGAATGGTTCAGACCATTAAGTGCATTAGTTTTTTATTAAGATTTTAGCTCTTAATAGATCTTAATCATTCAGATCTAGAATCAAGTATTAATAGGTCTGAAGAGGTATTCTGATTTTGGATAATATTCACCGCCACTCTATTCATAATCATTAATCCCCACCTCTGCCACCGCCATCATTGTCAACCGCCACCAACCACCTCCACCATCACAACCACCACTACAACAAATATCGCTACCAACCACAATTGTCAACCGCTACTACACCTACTACCTCTATTATTCTAATTATATTTAACATCACCACCACCGTCAACACCACCACCATCATCAACCAATACCGGATAATTCCTACTATCGATCAACTCATCTATCACAACTAGCACCACCCCTAACTACCACTAATACATCACAACCTCTACATATTCTTCGGCGGCCACCACCATTGTCACTAGTAACGCCACCTCTACCATCACTTCAATCACTATCATCGCTATAATTTATCTCTATTAAGAACCATCTCCACCATCACAACTAACAATATCTCCAACTAGCACCAGCACATCGTCAACCATCATTCTTTCATTTTTCAGCCATCACAATCAACACCCCAACTACTAACATCAAGCAATGTCACATAACAACCACCACCACCACTATCAACCGCCACCATCATAACAGTCACTACAATACCAACCATCACAACTATCGCCACTAACATCAATCATTGTCACCGCAACCACCGCTTTAAACCATCTCCACTATCACTAACATAAATGTTTTTTTTTTCAATCAAATAATAATTTTGTTGTATTAAATTGCATACTTTTCTAATATATAATTAGTGTTTTATTTGAATTGTATTTTTTATTTTATTATATATACAAATAAAATTTTTTTGTACATTCAGATGTTGAAAAACGAATAGTCTTAATCATTCAGTTTTCAGATCTAGAAACAACATCTTAATCATTCAGACGTGCATTCAGATTCAGACGTCTGAATCTTAAAAAAAACAAATGCAGCCTAATATGGTCAGGATTCACATAGAACAATTGCCAGAGGCAATAGCTCCTAAATTACTAAACTAAACTTGAGTGTTGGAAGCTTAATGCCTTACTGTAATATGGTTTTCCTTTTGTTTATGTACTTTCAACTGCCCATTTTCCTAGCATATCATGTGCAAGAACTGCTTTTAAGTACACTTTGCCTTTACAACCAATATTGAAACACCATCAACCCAAGTGCAGTTATCACTACAAATTTGCCACCTGCTTTATATATTTGTTTTTGGGAGTGCTTCAGATAGAGAAAATTGTTCTTATCAGGACTTGTTGAAAGAAAAATCGATGCAAGTGAAGATAAATTTATCGATTTACTTGCTCCATGAGCAGAATAAACTTTAGTTAGAATTACCTAGCTCAATTGACACCACAGCTAGAGTGAGCTCTTTTTGGAGTAGTACTTCTCATTTCTCGTCTCACAATTTCCCTTTTGTGGGTAGCACTGGCAAGACTAGTACAGATACTCTTACCTAGAGTTCAACTGCTGCCATTGAGTTGAATTCTTTGTTTTTTTTTTCTGATTGCTGTCAAGAGACCAATCTTTTGATGTCTTGCATGATTCATGTTTTATTTATTTTTTGGCAGCTGGAGCAAATTGGCTAGCATGAATGTGGCACGCTATGATTTTGCTTGTGCTGAGGTGAATGGAATGGTTTATGTGGTTGGTGGTTATGGAATAGATGGTGAATCTCTTTCTTATGCCGAGGTGTATGATTCAGATAAAGATAAGTGGACTCTGATTGAGAGCCTTCGCAGGCCAAGGTGGGGCTGTTTTGCATGTGGATTTGAGGGAAAGCTCTATGTTATGGGTGGTCGATCAAGTTTTACAATAGGAAATTCAAGGTTTGTTGATGTGTATAACCCCAAGAATCAAACTTGGTGCCAGATGAGAAATGGCTGTGTAATGGTTACTGCTCATGCTGTTCTGGAAAAGAAGCTTTTCTGCATGGAGTGGAAGAACCAGCGAAAACTTACTATTTTCAATCCCGAGGACAATTCATGGAAGATGGAACCAGTTCCAGTGATGGGGAGCTCAAGCATTCGGTTCCAATTTGGAATACTGGATGGGAAGCTTTTGCTGTTTTCTCTGCAAGGCGATAATACTCTGGTATATAATCCTCATGCAGCTCCAGAATCACACTGGCAGACTTGTGACATAAAGCCATCTGGTGTGTGCCTATGTACTGTTACAATCAAGGCATAAAAATTGAAGGACTTCAATCTGATCTTTAGATTATGGCTTCTCCTCTAAATATGGTTTTTGTCTTGCTGCTAAATATTCTACTAAATTATCCCATCACATGCTACTGTATGTACGTTAGGTTAGACTATAGTGTTGAATAGTTTAATTCCTTGAACTTGGTTTTCATGTAATTTTATCAAATTGTAAATAAAAGAAATAATTCGTTGTGTCTCTACGTGTATTTGATCTGGTCGAGCAAAGATATTCCAAGAAAGCTTTTATTCACCAACAATTTTCACTCTTGTATTAAAGCACTATTTGGATTATTAAACGTAGCATTTAAGTTTCATTTAGAAGTACTAGAGGTGCCTGGCCCATGTTAGCATGGCCCAACGTAAAAGAATGTGTGTCACGACTCAAAAATCAATGCTAATGATGGCACTTGTCGTGGAAAATCTTCACAAATAAGCCTTATCACTCAAATTGATATAAAATGAGAAAACAATACCAAAATTCAAGGTAAGGATTCTAGAACGAAGACGTACCACACAATTACAATAATAACGGAAAATACATAACAACAATACCATAGACTACCCCAAAATATGAGGCCATAGTGTGAGAACCAACTAAATAACCCCAAAATATGAGGCCATAGTGTGAGAACCAACTAAATACATCTCGAAATCAGAATATACAATTGGTAGTCCAAAAACGATCACCATCTGCCCCTAAATGCAAAACAAGACATAAACTAGATAAGAAGAGGCAGTAGATCAACTCCAGAAACATAGATTGATCGTTATCTAGAAGATAATCCAGATACCGCCTAAATCAGCAACCGTGAGACACACTCATACCTGGATCTACATCGAAAGGACATAGTTGGGATGAGTACGGTCCGCTTGTGCTTAGTAGGCATCATAGGCCGACTGAAGTAGAAAATAAAGCATATAAAATACACACTATGAGCACATCACATGCAATAAAAAAAATCCCAAATGGTAGCCTACACCATCTCCACTAACGGTTCTATCATATACATCTATACCAAAGTTCAACTATAAGAAAGAAGCACAATAGATAGATATCACATCAAGAACAAAGTACGACATAGAATGATGAAATGCAATGAAGAAGCTGATGATGATTTGATGCACGATGTTGTCGCACAACCCCGTATACACCTACCGAGTCGTGCTCCCGAGGTTGGACCTATGGGGGGTTCATCAACCCATTTACAATCCAATATCCAATATCCAATACCAATCCAATATCCATAACTTTTCTTCAACACATACATCGGAAGAGGGTTTTTAAAGATGTCATATTTTCTGTCAGAAAAAACTAGTATTTCCATGGTGGTACCAGTTTTTTAATGAATGCATATGATATGAGGATGTCATGCTCACTACCAATAAGAATGAAAATTTCCAAATCCAACCAGTATATCAAACCACGTGAGCCAAAATCCACTCAATATGCCAACCATCCATGAATCCAATATAATCCATATGCCAATAGAGTAAAAATATACAACAATATGCCATTGAAATCACAAAAATTTAATTTAGAATTTTTAACCAGAAAAGATACGACCAAATAAACATATTGTAACTCCCCGAGTCTGTATCGTGGATACTACACGGTGCTCATAATTTCGAAGGACTACAAGCTAATCCATGACTGGTACCTGCTGCAATAACTGAGTAATAAGTACTGTAATTATGCATAAATAGGTAGAAACATATGCCATAAGGTTCAAAATCTATAAATAAATCTGAATGCGGTATCAAAATACCAAAACTAAATATAAGTACTGAAAATCTGAACAATTATCTGAAAAATTGTGGAGTTGATGGGACAAGCCCCCAACTGACTCAGCTACTAAAATAAAACTGAAGCACTGTAAATAATAAGAACGTCCTCGAACTATGAGGACTCACCACTACTCTGAAAGCTGAGAATCTGAACTGCTAAGGATGCTCTAGATCCCGTGCGTCTGAACCTATAATATGACATCATAGCGCAAAGAAAAGAATGCGTTAGTACTTTGAATGTACTAATATGCTTAGTGAGGTAGGCTGATATACATGGGTTCATATACATGCACAATAATAACTGAATATCATGAGTTTGTCTGAGTAAGAGTACATGCATGAATACATAGACTGTAACTGAGATTATGCTAATACTGAGTACTGAATCGGAAAACTAATAACCAATATCTGAGTTTAGTAATATTGTATATTGATTCTCTGAATGATTGTATCTGACAGTTCTGAATACCGTGGAACTATATTGAGTTCTATACTGAGTTGAGTGACTATGTCTGATAGTTCTGAATCTGTAGAACTGAACAGAGTTTTATTCTGAGACCGAGAATAGAACTGAAATTGTGGGAGATCATCATCTAACCGATATGCCCCTTCTCTAACTGATTTGGGGTCCAACCTGTAACCCCAGTTGGAAGGGTGTCAAAACCATGCCACGGGTAAGGACAAGCTGTGAGCTAACCCTCTCTGACAGGAAGCTCTTTCATCAACCCTCGCTGGTAGGATAACTCAGATGAGAAGTATCAACCCTCATAATGTTTGGCAGGAAGATACCTCAACCTACGCTGGCTACGTAGTTCGGTAATATAGGGATTGTTTCTAATGGTCAAACCCTCACCTGACAGGAGTGCCTCCAGCCCCGAGTTAACTCAATGCTAAATCCTACTCCCAACTGAATAGAAACTAAATTAATTTCTAATCTGTACTAGGCTGGACTGAACGATTACTGAGATTACTGTATAGCTGAACTGAACTGTGTTCACTGAGTTCCATTGACGGATGAAATACTACTGAATTCTGTTATCAAATTGAGCTTACTAAGGTCTAAACTGGATGCTGAATTAGACTGGACCAATATGAATTCTATTGAGTTTTCCTAAGCTCTATAACTGACTTAGAGTAATACTAATCGTGTCGTGACTGATACTATTTTATGTCTGACTATGGCTCTAGGTAATCAGCTAAATTGTCGGGTACAAGTACCCCCGGGACTCGATAGCATAAATGAAGAGACATGGCATAACATGAAATATGTAAACTATGAACTTGATGATCATTCATTCATTGGGTGCATTTTGACAGACACTTGCATTATATAACTTGCACATAAGCTATCTTGAAATGTTTTAATTCTCTTAATAGTTCACATGGATAATTTATCAAGCACTTGGTGAGCATAGTATATGCACATAGTATTGAACAACAAGTAAGCATCATAATTCATCTCTAATTTCACAAGTCAAGAGTTTATCATAGATTCACATGAATCTAAACACATAGTGATCAATTTCACATGAGATATATATATCATCATGAATTAGGAACTTAATCCAAATAGCAATCATCGATACACTTTAATTCTAACCATGGAAATCATAAAATCAATTACTTGAAGTTCAAAAGAGTTTCTTGGACTCCAAGGATGGAAGGAACCCTTGGATAAATTCTTCACATACCTTTGTTGAAGAATTTCTGAAATCTTATGGTTGAATCTTGAGTTCTTGATTTGAAATTGGATCTTCTAGGATTTTTTTCTTAAGCAAATTTGAGAAAAAATGACTATATTTGGTCTATAGGGAGTTTAATTTAATGTTTTGGGGGCCGAGGGTCGAGGGAAAAATACCTAAATACCTCTAAGAACGTGGTCTTTTAATGACTGAAAACTGGGTTAACCGACACGCTGGTCAACGCGACGCATCGATGACATCAACACGATAGCCAACGCATCACGCCATGTTCGTATCAATTCACTAGAATTGAATGCTGGTAGCTGGGGAAAATAATAATCAACACGATAGTCGATGAAGCGTGTCATGATTGCGTTGATTCACTATTTTGGGATTTCAAAGGAGCTTCAAACGAAGTCAAAAAAATCTAAAACTTGTCCAGACACACCTACAAATATTCCTGATCATAAATCAATCTAAACATCAACATTTAGTGGATGCAAAGGTTGAGAAATAAGATTGCCAACCTCCGTAGATTAAAATGACACTAAGTCTGAGTACTTAGCTAAAATATTCTAAGTCTGGGATCCCTTGACAAGCCTAAAGACTGAATTAAGCTTAGGATTTTGCGGGGTCTTACATTATCTCCCTCTTGGGAATATTCGTCCTCGAATGAGACTACTAAGACTGAGAATACTGAAAGACCAACTTACTTACTGGGCATGAACATCTGGAACATGACTATATGGCTGATATTACTGGTATTCTGAATTATTATACTGGACATACACATCTGATGCATAGATATAGCTGAACATGATTCATGAATGCATGACTGGGATTACTGATAAACTAAATTTATGTACTGAACATGCATATCTGATGCATGGATACATTACTGAACTGGCTCATGAACGTATAACTAAACATATAATGGTAACTGATACCAAGTTTGTAACTGAAATTTGAACATGAAACTGATTAAGCTTGAGGAAGTTATTACCTTGAGCTGAGTCTGGATTAACGGAGAATAGATGAGGATACTTGGTTCGCATGACTGCTTTGGTTTCCCAAGTAGCTCCCTCAATGGACTGATTCCTCCAAAGAACCTTGATTAGTGAAACTTCTTTATTCCTCAGTCTGCGAATCTGATAGTTAAGGATTTTGACTGGGATCTCTTCATAAGAGAGGCTGATCTGAATATCTATTCCCTCAATAGGGACTACTAATATCAGGCCACCTATGCATTTCTTTAGCAAGGAGACATGAAACACTAGATGAACTGAAGATAAATTTGAATGTAACTCAAGCTCGTATGTTACCTTTCCAAAATGGCTGAGGATTCGGTAAAGACTGACATATTGGGGAATGAGTTTCCCTTTCTTTCTAAAATGCTTCACTCCTTTCATAGGAGAGATCTTCAAGTACACATAGTAACCAATCTCGAACTTAAGATCCTTTCTGCGCATATTTGCGAATGATTTCTGTTGGCTCTGAGCTGTCTTAAGCCTTTCCCTGATCAACTGGACCTTCTCTAAGGTATCAAACACCAAGTTAGGCCCTACTACTGTGTCCTCACCCATTTCAAACCAACCAATGAGAGATCTACATTTTCTTCATAAAGCGCCTCAAACAGAGCCATCTGAATACTGAAGTGATAGCTGTTGTTATATGCTAACTCAATAAAAGGCAAGTAGTTATCAAAACTACCTTTAAAGCCTATCACATATGCTCGTAGTATATCTTCTAAGGTTTGAATGGTCCTTTCTTCTTGACCATCTGTTTGAGGATGAAAGGATGTACTGAGATAAACTCGGGTTCCAAGACATTTTTGGAATGCTTTCCAAAAATGAGAGGTTAACTAGGTACTTCTATATGAGATAATGGAAAATGGAACACCATGTAATCTGACCAACTCTCTGATATAGAGTTTGGCATAATCCTTGCCTAAATAGGAGGTATGAACTTAAAAGAAATGAGCTGATTTGGTCATCCTGTCTACAATGACCCAAACTGAATCATGCTGATAATGAGTACGAGGCAAGAACGTCATAAAGTCCATGTTCACTTCTTCCCATTTCCAGGTGGTAATACTGAACTCCTGCATGGACCTACTTGGATTATGATGCTCAATCTTAACTTGCTGACATGTTGAGCACTTAGCCCACAAATTCTGTAATGTCTCTTTTCATCCCACTCCACCAATTGATCTCCCGTAAATTGCGGTACATCTTTGTGGCCCCTAGATGAATAAAGTAATGCCCACCATTCACCTCTATAAGAATTCACTACCTTAAGTCATCTACACCTGGAACACACAGACGACCTTGATAATGCAAAACACCATCTCCCCCTTGGGAGAAAACCTCTATCTTATGATTTTTGACTGATTCCTTCAACTGGACTAGACTGGGATCCTTATCCTGCTTCTTCTTTACTTTAGAAACTAGGGATGATTCTGAACTACTCTACACCCATACACTACCTTCTGCTGAATTGACTAAGCGTACACCTAGTTGGGATAGCTGATGAACTTCTTGGGCTAACTTCTTCTTACTATTCTCAACATAGGCAACACTACCCATAAAAATTCTACTAAGACTGTTATCCATTACATTGGCCTTGCCCGGATGATACAGAACAATCATGTCATATTCTTTCAATTATTCCAACCACCTTCTCTGACGGAGGTTGAGGTATTTCTGAAAGAACACATACTACAGATTCTTATGATCAGTGAACACATCAACATGCACACCATACAAGTAATGCCTCCAAATCTTTAAGGCAAAAACTATTACTGCTAACTTAAGATCATGAGTAGGATAGTTTCTCTCATGGGGCTTAAACTGTATAGAGGCATAGGCTATGACCTTTCCTTTCTGGAAGCATAAGCTATCAAAATATGACCCAATCCAACTCTTGAAGCATCGCCGTACACAACAAAACTGTCAGAACCATCTGGTAGCGTCAACACTAGAGCTGTGGTGAGTCGAGTCTTCAACTCCTGAAAATTCTTCTCACAAGAATCTGACCATTGGAACTTGACTTTCTTCTGAGTCAATCTGGACATAGAGGAATAAATGGATGAAAATCCCTCAATAAATCATTGGTAATAGCTAGCCAAACCCAAGAAACTCCTAATATCTGATAGAGAGATAAGCCTGGGGCAATTTCTCACTGCTTTGGTCTTTTGGGGATCAACTTTAATGCTATCATTGGAAATTATATGGCGAAGTAATATTACTGACTTTAGCCAAAATTCGCACTTACTGAATTTGGCAAAAAATTGATGGTTTCTGAGAGTCTTCAATATTATTCTGAGATAGTTTACATGATCGTGTTCACTATGGGAGTAAACAAGAAAGCCATCTATGAAGACTATGACAAACATATCCAAGTACTGCTTCAACACACGGTTCATAAAGTCCATGAAGGCTACTGCAAAATTGGTAATACCAAAGGACATGACTAAAAATTCAAAGTGATCATACTGAGTTCGAAAAGCTATTTTTGGGATGTCACTTTCCTTGACTCTGAGCTGATGATAGCTTGATCTGAGGTCTATCTTAGAGAAATAACTGGCACCCTGAAGTTTGTCAAAAAATTCATCAATTCTGGGGAGTGGATACTTGTTCTTGACCATAACTTTGTTTAAATGATGGTAATCTATGCATATTTTGAGGGAACCATCTTTCTTATGCACGAATAAAATTGGTGCACCCAATGGGGACACATTAAGTTTGATGAATCCCTTATCTAAGAGATCCTTTAACTGTTCCTTTAATTCTTTGAGTTCTGCTGAAGCCATCCTATATAGCTAGATAGAGATGGGCTGAGTATCTGGGAGAAGATCGATTCTGAAATCAATTTCCCTTTTGGGAGAAACTCTAGGAAGGTCTTCGGGGAAAACATTTGGGAATTCACATGCTACTGACACTGATTCAAGAGTAAGGGTTTCTGAATTAGAGTCCTGGAATCGAACAAGATGGTAGACATATCCCTTAGATATCATCTTTCTAGCTCGAAGGTAAGAAGTATGTTGACCCCTAAGTTCTGAAGTATTACCCTTCCACTCTAGGACGGGTTCATTTGGAAATTGAAACTGCATAATTCTATTTTTGCAGTCGACTAAGGCATAGCAGAAATAAAGCCAGTCCATGTCGAGGATGACATCGAAATCAGTCATCTCTAATTTGACTAAATCTGCTAAGGTAACTTTCTGAGATATCATAACCGGATAGTTCCTATATACCCACCGAGCTATGATAGATTTACCTACTGGGATAGAAACTGAGAAGGACTCTACTAAAATTTTGGGACTGACTCCAAAATCAACTGCTATATATGGAGTACCAAAAGACAAATAATCTTCTGGATCTAGCAAAGCATAAATATGCATATAATAAACTTGTAACATACCAGTGACCACATTAGGAGAAATTTCCTGATCCTGTCTAGACTGAAGAGCATAGAGACTATTTGGGCACTGCCCACTGTTGGCACTGGAAGAGGTACCCTGCTAATTCAGGCAACCAAAATGAGATGGGGGACGTTTATACTAACTCTATGAACCAATCTGAGGACACTGTCTGAACCTATGGCTTGGCTTGCCATATCTAAAACACACATCACTTCCTGCTCTACAGATGCCCTGGTGGTTTCTGCCGCACTTCTGGCAAAGGGGATTGGTTTGGGCACTGGTAACACTGCCCTGGGGTTTAGAGCCTGATTCCCTATCTCGGCTGCCATATCTAAATTTTGGCAATGGAGTACTAGCTGAGGAAGGAGATGGAACTGAGGATTTCAGGCAGAACTAAGAGTGATTACCACCCTCTGACTTAGGCTGAGCGAAATTAAAACTACTTATTATCGCTCTCTTATTATCTCTCTCCTTTACTTTATTATTGTCCTCCTCTATTTGCTGAGCATGGACCATGATCCTGGCTATGTCTATCTTCTTAATAAGCATTGCGGCCATACACTTCTTGACCACGCTTCTAGACACTCTTGGAACGAACTTACTCATCTTTGCTCTGCTATTTACTACAACATGTGAGGCATATCTAGCTAACTGAGTAAAATTGAGAGAATACTCCTGCATTGTCATATTGACCTACTTCAGGTTTATAAACTCCCAAACCTTTGCTTCCCTCAACTCTAATAGGAAGAAGCTATACAGAAAAGCAACTACAAACTCCTCCCATTCTATGGGCCCTGCATCTGCAGCCCTTTCTGCCTTCCACTATTTGAACCATGAGCGAGCCTTATCTTGTAACTAATATACAGCCAACTCAGCGCTCTCCACATCAGTCACCCCCATGATACCGTTAATCTTCTGCACCTGATCAAGAAATTCCTAAGGGTCCTCATATGACTTAGACTCGATAAATAATAGAGGGTTCATTCGGGTAAAGTCTCGAATCCTAGCAGTAGCAGTACTGGACACTAGGTTGGCCGAAACTGGAGCTGGATGTTTATTCTGGGCTATCACAAAAGAATCTAGGATGGTGAAGGCTTTTTTGAACACCGTGTGAGAGAAAAACTCGCCCAAAGGATCTGGATGGACGGGCTGAGGGGATGACTGATCTCCTGTTCCTCTTTCCAGAGTCCTCTTTAGAGGCATATTTTATAAATGGAGGAGAAGCTAGGATTAGAAAGAGAGTATAACTAGAGCTCATGCTCACTCGCACGACGTGAATACTGAAAGAAGGGAAACTTTTCCTAAAACATCTCACAGCTTCTTGTCCATAAGTGTGGCGCACAACACACCCAGGCACAAGAATTTACTAGATACAACTTTTAGACTTTCTAGGACACTGTTGAACCTTAGGCTCTAATACCAAGTTTGTACCACCCCGAGTCTGTACCCTGGATGCTACACAGTGCTCTTAATCCTGAAGGACCATAAGCTAACCTATGACTGGTACCTACTGTAATAATTGAGTAATAAATATTGTAATTATGTAAAAATAGGTGGAAACATATTCCATAAGGTTCAAATCTATAAATAAATGTGAATGCGGTATCAAAATACCAAAACAAAATATAAGTACTGAAAAACTGAACAACGGTCTGAAAAACACTCTAGTTTGAAAAGCTTCTAACTGCTTGAACTGTAGAGTTGATGGTCTAAGACTCTAACTAACTCTATCTACTGAAATAAAAATAAAGCACTATAAATAGTAAAAATGTCCTCGAACTATGAGGACTTACCACTACTCTGAAAGCTGAGAATCTAAACTTCTAAGGGTGCTTTGGAGCCCGTGCGTATGAACCTATAGTATAAGACATCATAGCACAAAGAAAAGCATGCGTCAGTACTTTGAATATACTGGTATGCTCAGTAAGGTAGGATGATATGCATGGGTTCATATGCATGCGCAATAATGACTGAAGAACATCAGTATGACTGAGTAAGAGTACATGCATGAATACATAGACTGTAACTGAGATCGTGCTAATACTGAGTACTATTTCGAAATACTAATAACTAATATCTGAGTTTATAAATACTGTATTACTGATTATCTGAATGACTATATCATACAGTTTTGAATATTGTGGAACCATACTGAGTTTCGTACTGAGCTGAGTGACTATGTATGATAGTCCTGAATCTGTAGAACTGAAATGAGTTTTATTCTGAGGCCGAGACTTAAACTAAAACTATGAAAGTTAATCATCAAACCGGCATACCCCTTTCTCTAACAAATTTGGGGTCTAACCTATACCACTAGTTGGAAGGGTGTTAATACCGTGCCATGGGTAAGGACAAGCTGTGAGCTAACCCTCTCCGATAGAAAGCTCTTCCATCAACCCTCGCTAGTAGGATAACGCAGATAAGAAGTATCAACCCTCATAATGTTTGCCAGGAAGATACCTCAACCTATGCTGGCTAAGTATTTCTATAATGCAATGATTGCTACTAAGGATCAAACCCTCTGCTGATAGGAATGCCCCCATCCCTGGGTTAACCCGGTGCTAAATCCTACTCCCAACTGAATAGATACTAAACTAATTTCTAGTCTATACAAGGCTGGACTGAACGGTTACTGAGATTACTATTTTGCTAAACTGGACTGGGTTCACTGAGTTCTGTTGACAGCCAAAATACTATTGAATTCTGTTAGCTGACTGAGTTTACTGAGGTCTAAAATGGATGCTGAATTAGATTGGACTAATATGAATTCTACTGAGTTTTCTTGAGATCTGTAAGTGACTGAGAGTACTACTAATACTGTCATGACTAATACTATTCTATGACTAACCATGGCTCTAGGTAATCAACTAAATTATCGGGTACAAGTACCCCTAGGAATCGATAGCATAAATTAAGAGACATGGTATAACATGAAACATGTAAACTATGAACTTGATCATCAGTCATTCATTGAAGCATTTTGACAAACACTTGCATGATATAACTTGCACATAAGCTATCTTGACAT
This sequence comes from Capsicum annuum, assembly GCF_002878395.1. Lineage (NCBI taxonomy): Eukaryota > Viridiplantae > Streptophyta > Magnoliopsida > Solanales > Solanaceae > Capsicum > Capsicum annuum. The sequence continues at coordinate 77,222,280 of NC_061115.1, read as the reverse complement.
ATTTTCATTCTCTTAATAGTTCACTGTAATGATCCGATTTGCTAAACCGAAATGCTACATGGTGCTCATGACCCTGAAGGGACACAAGCTTACCCATGACTGATATCTGGACCTGTATACTGTATAAGATAACATAATAATGCAGAAACATGCACTGAAAGGCCATAAGGTTCAATTATAAACATAGCTGAATATTGTAACATCTGTGTGGGGTAATAGAATACCCAAAACAAAACTAAAGTCTAAAGCATAATAGTCTGTATCTAGTCTACATTTAGTTTGAAAGCCTCTACTATTTGAAGAATCTGAATAAGAAGTTGATGGGATATATCCCCAACTAACTCCAACTAATAACCTAATCAATGAGATACTAGAAAATCATTATGTCCTCGAAGGATGAGGACTCACTTCTACTCTGACTGCTGAATCTAGAATCTACTGCTGATCTGGAACTCATGTCTCTGAACCTATGGGGTAACATAAAAAAAAGCACCATAGCGCGAATACGTCAGTACATATGTACCGAGTATAGATGTGAGGTAGTATATATGCAAGGGTTTGCATGCATGAATAATGCTAACTGACTGTTTAACATGAACATGAGAATACATGCATAAGTACGTAACTATATCTAACAATATAATTTCATAATTTCTGAGTCTATATACTGATAACGTGGCATGCTAGTAACTGATATGACTAATAACATAAAGGATTGTATCTTAATAATACTGATAACATTGGTGACTGTATCTGAGTATAACTGATAATGTGGGTGACTATAGCTGACAGTCCTGAATCTGATGGAATTATTTGAGTTTCACACTGTATTTGAGTTGACTGTATCTGACAGTCCTAAAATCTGAAGAACTATCTGAGTTCTATTACTAAGACTGATTTGACTGTATTTGATAGTCCCAATTCTGTAACATGAAACATTGGGAAGTAGTATCTAATTGACATACCCCAAAGGTGCTATAATAGCTAAGCTAGGGTTGAATCTATGCCTTGATTGGAAGGATGTTAATACCGCGCCACTGGTATGGACAACATGTGAGTAACCCTCATATAACAGGTAAATCTAGCAAGAATGGTGGTAACCCTCACATAACAGGTTAAGCCACCTCATCTACCCTCACATAACAGGCTACGATGTCTTAACCTATGCTGGCTACATAGTTCTAGAACGCAAGGATTGCTTCTAGGAATCACAGCCTCGTATAATAGGTGAGTCTCTATCCTTGGGTTCACTCGGTGCTAATTCCTACTCCCATCTGAATGAACAATGAACATGATTTACTGAACTGAACTGAGTATGGACTGAGTTGCTGAATTTTCGTGGCTCACAGAATACTACTGATATCTGACAACTAACTGAGTCATGAGATCATGGATATTTTTCCTGAGTCATAAGACTATCTGAAGTCTAAGAGTTCATAGCTTGACTAAGGGTATCGTGAAAACATGACATAGCTCTAGGCATAAAACTAATATTTCGGGTACAAGTACCCCCAGGACTCGATAGAAGGAAACTAAAATGACTTGATATTCTTGAATACATGATAATCACCATAATACATTTATTGAAGCATTTCATCAAACGTCTAATAGGCATAAACTTGTACATTTATAGGGATTTTCATGATATCATACAAGTTAGGCAAATTTCCTTCATCTAGGTATTTTATCAAACATATGACAGGCATAGTAAATGTAAACACATTATACAACAATTAAACGTCATGCTTCAATTCCAATTCCATCATACAAGGTTTTAGTCATGAGATTTCGTAAATCATTATCTATACTAATCAACCCACATGGAATTTATCATCAAATCATGGAATAGAAATCAATTCCTCATTTATCAACATGAAAGAGAACATACAAAGCATGAAAACATAGAGAAAATCTATAACTTGCAGTTAAAAAGGATTCTTAGACTTCATGGACGAAAGGAGTCGATGAATAAACAGTATGCATACCTTAGATCCTGATTTCGTGAAGACTGATGGTGAAAGCTTCTTGAATTTGAATCCCCAATAGAAACCCTAGTTTGTTCTTGAAATAAACTTGAGAGAAAATAATATGTTTTGGGTGAAAAGTGGCTGAATCACGTGATGAAGAGATTATATAGGGGTAGGAAGTTGACCCTTTTAACCCTAGACACATCATTAAATTTTCAGTAAAATTTCCTGAGTTGGACCCTTGGTACGATGTGGCGTTATCGTAACACTGGAAATTGACAATTGGAAAACTACACGGTGGTGCGACGTACCAGTATTATGGAGCAACACTGGAATTTGACAATTGCTATTTGAGCTATCTCCACAATGTGCTGAAGGCTCAGGTCAACACTGTCTCACTAAAAAGGCTTTAACTCTTCGCCCGAGTGTCAGATTTAGGCGAATAAAATCGATGGAAAGCATAATCAATTTCCCACGTGATAGAAAGTGAAAATTATTGAAATAACTCGTGAATAATAATGAATTCTTATTTGAAAGAAAGTTCTAACATCCTTGAGATGATTTTTTAGCTAAGAAAAAAGCATGGGTATTACAATATCTCGCCCTTGAGAACATTCGACCTTGAATGAGACTGACTGAAAGGGGAAACAATGAGCTGAACATGAATAACTGGAACATAATCTCATGACGGACGTGACTGACAAGCTAAACATAACATACTGAACATGCATAGCTGATGCTTGCGTAACTAATTCATAAATGATTCATATGGTCATCCTGTCTATAATGCTTTTACCTTAGATTCTCTATCTTAACTTGCTGACATGTAGAGCACTTAGCCACAAACTCTGCAACATCTCTTTTTATCCCACTCCACCAATAGATTTTTCGCAAATTATGGTACATCTTAGTATCCCCTGGATGAATAGAGTAGCGCGCACCATGTGATTCTGTAAGAAATCACTGCCTTAAGTCATTTATGTCTAGAACACAGAGATGACCCTGACAATGAAAAACACCATCTCCCCCTTGGGAGGAAACCTCTATTTTCTGATTCTGAACTGACTCTTTTAGATTGATAAGGCTAGGATCCTTATCTTGCTTTTCTTTCACTTCAGAAACTAGAGATGATTCTGAACTACTCTGAACACATACACTCCCCTCTGAAGAGTCTACTAAGCGAACGCCTAGTCTGGCAAGCTGGTGGAATTCCTGGACTAACTTCTTCTTACTATCATCAACATAAGAAATACTACCCATGGACAGTCTACTGAGAGCGTCATCCACTATGTTGGCCTTTCCCGAATGATAGAGGACACTCATTTCATAATATTTTAAGAGCTCTAATCACCTTCTTTGATGAAGATTGAGATCTTTTTGAGAAAAGACATAATGAAGGCTCTTATGATCTGTGAAGACGTCTACATGAACACTGTAGAGATAATGCCTCTAAATATTTAAGGTAAAGACTGCGGCTACTAACTTAAGATCATGATTAGAGTAATTCATCTCATGGGGTTTAAGCTGTCAGGAGACGTAGGTTGTGACCTTACCATGATGCATGAGGACAAAACCTAAACCCACTCTAGATGCATCACAATAAACTACAAAACCATCTTTCTTGCACATAAATAAGACTGGTGTGCCCCATGAGGAAACGCTGGGTCTGATGAATCCCTTATCTCAGAGATCCTTCAACTGTTCTTTTAGTTCTCTGAGTTTTGCTGGTTCCATTCTATATGGTGGATAGAGATAGGCTGAGTGTCTGAAATAAGATTAATATCGAAGTCCATTTCCCTTTCAGGATAAATTCCTGGAAGATCTTCAGGAAAGAAATATGAATATTCATTCACTATTGGGACTGATTCGAGACTGGGAGCCTCAGAACTGGAGTCTCTAACATGAAGTAGATGATAAAAACATCCCTTAGATATCATTTTCCTTACCCGAAGATAGGAAACAAGCTGACCTCTGAAAGTGGATCACTACCCTTACACTCTAGGATGGGTTCATTCCAGAACTGAAACTAAACTATTCTATTTCTGTAGTCGACTATGGCATAGTAGGAATGAAGCCAATCTATGTCAAGAATGACATCAAAATCAGTCATCTCTATTTTGACTAAGTCTGCTGAAGTGACTTTCTAAAATATCATAATCGAGCAATTCCTATATACCCGTCGGGCTATGATGGTTTTACACACTGGGGTAGAGACTGAAAAGGTCTCTGCTTAAATTTTAGGACTGACTTTAAAATCAACTGTTATATAAGGAGTAACAAAAGACAATAAAGCTCCTGGATCTAGCAAAGCGTAAACATGCACATGAAAGATCTGTAACGTACCAGTAACTACATCAGGAGAACTTTCCACTTGAAGGATCTATACTAATTAACCCACATGGAATTTATCATCAAATCATGGAGTAGAAATCAATTCCTTATTTATCAACATGAAAGAGAACATACAAAGCATGAAAACATGGAGAAAATCCATAATTTGTAGTTAAAAGGGATTCTTGAACTTCATGGATGAAAGGAGTCCAAGAATGAACACTATACATACCTTAGATCGTGATTTCATAAAGACTGATGGTGAAACCTTCCTGAATTTTAATCCCTAATAGAAACCCTAGTTTGTTCTTGTGATAAACTTGAGAGAAACTAATATGTTTTAGGTGAAATGTGGTTGAATCACGTGTTAAAGGAATTATATAGGGGTAGAAAGTTGACCCTTCTAATCCTGGACACGTCATTAAATTTTTAGTAAAATTTCCCGAGTTGGGCCCTTGGCGCGACGTAGAGTTATCGCGTCGTGTCACTGGATATTAATAATTGAGAAACTGCACGGTGGTGCGACGTGAAGCTATCGTGTTGCCACCTTATCTACGACGAGGAAGTTTTGCACAATGTGCCAGTATTGCAGAGCAACACTAAAATTTGACAATTGCCATTTGAGCTATCTCCGTGACGCGCTGAAGGCTCAGGTCAAACACTTTCTCACTAAAAAGTCTCTAACTCTTCGCTAGGGTGTATATATCGATGGAAAGCTTAGTCAATTTGGGCAAAAATCATGGAAATACCTCATGTATAAGAATGAATTCTTATTTCAAAGCAAGTTCTAACATCTTTGAGATGATTTTCTAGCTAAGAAAAAAGCACGGGTATTACATTCACATTGACAATTCATCAAGAACTTGGTGGGCATAGTATATGCATATAGTATTTGTAATATCCCATACCTTTTCCTAGCTTGAAATTATCCCAAGAATGTTAGAAGCTTTCTTTGAAAGATGAATCCACTTTTGTACATGTGGAATTTTAAAGATTTTCACTTTTTATCATATAGGAAATTGAATTATCTTTCCAGTGATACCAATCTGTCTAAATCCATTAGTGGATTGAAAAGTTATGAACGTTTTACCAAGAGTTGTCAGAATCGCCTAGGTGTGATGGCTAGATTGATGGACCGTCGATCTAGAGACGGACCATCGCCTTGACCGTCACAGCCAAGGCAGTGAGGAAACCTTATGGATAAGGTGTGACAGATAGTTTTATGGACCATCGAACTTGCGATAGACCATCGCCCAAGCTATTGCTACTTAGGAGTGAGTCCTTTTCCTGGTCCACGTGCGAGGGTTGAAATGACTGACCATTGAGCTAGCAATGAACCATCGTACCCACTGTGGCACATCCCGTTTAGTTATTTTTAAGTCATTTTAAAGGATTTTTTTGGTATTTTACCACCCGCTTATATACCTAGTAATATCTGACTAAGGCTCCAAAAATTTATTGTTCTTCCATAACATAAAAAATTAGGGTTTTCTCCCTAAGAGCAATCCTTAAGCAACAAAATCCAAATCTTTTTCAAGAACTAAGAGATTCAAATTCTTCAAGTTCAATAACTTTAAGAAACTCACTACCAGGTATGCATAGTGTTCATTCATGGACTCCTTTCATCCTTGAAGCCCAAGAATCTCTTTTCAAAGTTCAAGTGTATGGATTTATTTATAAATTTTATGTTGGGTTTTCTTTTATTCATGGTGATAATGACCAATTAAATTTTAATCCATGTTGGGTGATCAATTTTATGTGGAATTGATTAGTATAAGTGTATATTCATGTGAACCTATGATTAAACCCTTGGATGATGAAATTAGAGTTGAATCATGATGTTTATTTGTTGTATAAATAGTCTACATATACTATGCTTACCATGTGTTTGATTAAATGCCTATGTGAAGGAAAAGTGCCCAACTAGTATGATATTATGCAATCCTCATGTATGTACAAGTTTATGCATATCTTTTCTCGGGTCTAAGTCATAATAGGACCCTCAGGAATTCATCAATCAGGTTCAGAAGGTTACTGATGTTATGGGGTGTGAGCTGTTGTAAGTACTAAGCTAGTTGCATATCAGTTTCAAGCTATTTCTCACACATGGTACAAGCAGTGGCATTCAGAAAGGCCAATTGATGCAGGGCCTATTGAGTGGGAAGAGTTTGTCACCATAATCTTAGAGAGGTTCTTTCCCCTAGAGATGAGAGAAGATAAGGTGCTAGAATTCATCAACCTCAGTCAGGGAAACATGACGGTGAAAGATTATTATCTTAAGTTTACTCAATTAGCCAGATATTCCCCTCATGTGGTTGCAGACAGCAGGGACAAGATGAGTAAGTTTATTTCTGGGGTGAATGATAGTGTGGTTAATGAGTATAGGTCGGTGATATTGAATAGTGACATGACTCTATCCAGGCTTATGAATCATGCTCAGCAGATAGAGGAACAAAAGATTAAGACGAGGGAGAAATAGATTAATAAAGCAAGGACAGGTAGTTCCAACTTTGCTCATCCCAAATCAGAAGGAGGAAACCGTTCTCAGTTTCATTATAAGTCATCAGTTCTAGCTCCTTCTTCAGCTAGTGCTCTAGCTTCAAAGTTAAGGGATGGTAATAGAGACAGGAGGCCAGGCTCAAAGTCTCAGGGTAGTGTCAGTAATGCCCGAACTAATCCTTTTTGTCAGACTTGTGGTAAGAACTACAAGGGAACTTGCAGGGCTAGTAGGGATGTTTATTTTGGATATGGCAAGCCTGGCCATAGAGTTAGAGATTGTCTCCAGTCAGTTTATCAGGGTCAGCAGAACCATTCCTCAGCTCAGTCCAGTCGCCCAAACCAGCAGGGTGCCACCTTCAGCGCTACTAGTGGGTAATGACTAAATAGAATTTATGCTCTCCAATCCCGGCAAGATCAGGAAAATTCTCCTGATGTGGTTACTGGCACGTTATAAATTTTTCATGTTCATGTTTACGCTTTGATAGATCCAGGTGCTTCTTTGTCTTTTGTTACTCCCTATATAGTAGTTTATTTCAGAGTCAGTCCCGAAATTCTAGCCGAGCCCTTTTCAGTTTCTACCCCAGTGGGTAAAACCATCATAGCTTGGTGCGTAAATAGGAACTGCCCGGTTATGGTATCTTAGAAAGTTACCTCAGAAGATTCAGTCAAATTAGAGATGACTAATTTTGATGTCATTCTCGGAATGGATTGGCTTCACTCCTGCTATGCCACAATCGACTGCATAAATAGAATAGTTCAGTTTTAGTTTCTGAATGAACCCATCCTAGTGTGGAAGAGTAGTGTATCTGCTTTCAGAGGTCAGCTTATTTCCTACCTTCGGGCACGAAAAATGATATCTAAAGGATGTATCTATCATCTTGTTTGAGTTAAGAACACTAGTTTCGAAACTCCCAGTCTTAAATCAGTCCCAATAGTGAATGAATATTTAGATGTCTTTCCCAAAGATCTTCCAAGAATTTTTCCCAAAAGGGAAATAGACTTTAACATTAATATTCTTCCAGATACTCAGCCTATATCTTTTCCGCCATATAGAATGGCACCAGCAGAAGTCAGAGAATTGAAAGGGCAGTTGAAGGATCTCTTAGATAAGAGATTCATCAGGTCCAGCGTGTCCCTTTGGGGTGCACTAGTTTTATTTGTGTACAAGCAAGACATTCTCTCAGAATGTGTATTGATTATCGCCATCTCAGTAAAGTCATGGTCAAGAACAAGTATCTTTTTCCCAGAATCGATGACTTATTTGACCAACTTTAGGGTGCCAGTTATTTCTCTAAGATAGACCTTAGATCTGGCTATCATAAGCTCAGAGTCAGAGAATGTGACATTCTGAAAATAAATTTTCGTACTCGGTATGGTCACTTTGAGTTTTTGATTATGTACTTTGGTCTTACTAATGCCCCAGCAGCTTTCATGGACCTGATGAATCGTGTGTTCAAGAAGTACTTGGACATGTTTGTCATAGTCTTTATAGATAATATTCTGTTCTATTCCCACAGTGAGCGTGATCATCCATACCATCTTAGAATCATACTTTAGGCCCTCAGAGATCATTGGCTATTCACCAAATTCAGTAAGTACGAATTTTGGCTAAGGTCAGTATCATTCCTTGGTCATATCATTTTTGGTGATGGCATTAGAGTAGATCCTTAAAAGACCGAAGCGGTAAGAAACTGGCCCAAAATTATCTCTCCATCAGATATCAGGAGTTTCTTGGGTTTAGCTGGCTATTACAGATGGTTTGTTGAGGGATTTTCTTCTATCGTATCCCCTATGTCCAGATTGACTCAGAAAAAAGTGAAGTTTTAGTGGTCGTATCCTTAGGAGAAGAGTTTTTAGGAATTGAAGACTCGACTCACCTTAGCTCTAGTCTTAGCTCTAACAGATGGTTTAGATGGTTTCGTAGTGTATTGTGATGCATCCAGAGTAGGTTTGGGTTGTGTCTCATGCAGCATGGTAAGGTTATAGCCTACACCTCCAGACAACTTAAATTCCATGAGAAGAATTATCCTACTCATGATCTTGAGTTAGCATCCATAGTTTTTTCCATAAATATTTGGAGGCATTATCTATACGGTGTTCATATAGATATGTTCACAAGTCATAAGAGTCTTCAGTATATCTTTTCTTAGAAAGATCTCAATCTTTGTCATAGAGGGTGGTTAGAGCTCTTAAAAGATTATGACATGAGTGTCCTTTATCATCTGGGCAAGGCCAACGTAGTGGCCGATGCTCTCAGTAGACTGTCTATGGGTAGTGTTACTCATGTTGAGGATAGTAAGAAGAAGTTAGCTTAGGAAGTCCATCAGCTTACCAGACTAGACGTTCTCTTAGTTGATTCAGAAGAGGATGATGTATGGGTTCAGAGTAGTTCAAAATTATCTCTAGTTTCTGAGGTAAAAGAAAAGTAAGATAGAGATCCTAGACTAGTCAAGTTGAAAGAGTCAGTCAAGGATCAAAAGGTAAAGATTTTCTCCTAAGAGGGACATGGTGTTCTGCATTGTCAGGGTCATCCCTGTGTTCCATATGTAGATGAAATAAGGTTGTGAATTCTTACTGAAGCACATGGTACACACTACTCTATTCATCCAGGGGACACAAAGATGTACCACAACTTACGGGAGATCTATTGGTGGAGTGGGATGAAGAGAGATATTATAGAGTTTATGGCTAAGTGCTCTACATGTCAGCAAGTTAAGATAGAGCATCGAAGCCTAGTAGGTCCTTACAGGAGTTCGGTATTCCTACTTAGATGTAGGAAGAAGTGAATATGGACTTCGTGATGGGTTTATCTCATACCCTTCATCATCATGTTTCAGTTTGGATTATTGTAGAAAGGATGACCAAATCAGCTTATTTTCTTCCAGTCTATACCTCCTATTCAACTAAGGATTAAGCCAAACTCTATATCAGAGAGTTGGTCAAATTGTATGGTGTTCCCTTATCTATTATCTTAGACATAGGTACCCAGTTCACCCCTCATTTCTGGAAAGCATTCCAAAAGGGTCTTGGTACCCAAGTTCATCTTAGTACAACCTTTCATCCTTAGACAGATATTCAGGAAGAAAGGACCATTCAGACCCTAGAAGATATGTTAAGGGCGTGTGCAATTGATTTCAAGGGTAGTTGGGATGACCAATTGCCTTTGATTGAGTTTTCATACAACAATAGCTATCATTCCAGTATTCGGATGGTTCCATTCAAAGATCTCTATGGTAGGAGATGCATATCTATAGTTAGTTGGTTTAAAGTTAGTGAGGCCTCAGTTATAGGGCCTGACTTAGTATTCAATGCCTTAGAAAAAGTTCAGTTGATCAGAGAAAGACTCTGGGATATCAGAGCCAACAAAAGTCTTATGCATGTATTCATAGAAAGGATCTCGAGTTTGAGATTGGTGACCATGTCTATCTAAAGATCTCTCTCATGAAGGGAGTGAAGAGGTTCGGCAAGAAGGGAAAGCTCAGTCCCTAATATGTCCGTCCCTTCAAAATTCCCAGTCACTTTGGCAAGGTAGCTTGTGAGCTCGAATTGCCTTCAGATCTAGCCTCAGTTCATCCAGTCTTCCATGTCTCTTTGCTCAAGAAGTGCATAGGTTATACAGTAGTTGTAGTCCCTAGTCAGAGCATAGATTTTCAGAATAGCCTCTCTTATGAAGAGATTCTACTCGAAATCCTAGACTATTAGACTCGTAGACTGAGGAACAAAGAAGTCCTTCTAGTCAAAGTCCTTTGGCGAAATCAGTCCGTTGAGGGAGCTACTTAGGAAGCAAAAGCAAATATGCGTACCAAGTATCCTCACCCCTTCTCCACCAACTTAGATCAAGTTCAAGGTAAAAGTTCTCTTTAAGCTTTTCAGTTTCATATTCAGACTTCAGTTACAAGCTCGGTATACAGTTCATGTTCAGAATGTCATCACAAACTTGGTATTAAATACCATTACATATTCAGTCATGCATTCATGTATCAGTTTAGTTATATAATCATGCATCAGAAATGCATCCTCATTGTGAGAAACTTGGTTCATTAGAACTCTCAGCCATGCATTCATGAATCAGTTACACAAGCATCAGATATGCATGCTCAGTATGATATATTCAGTTATCAGTCATGTCAATCATGAAATCATGTTTTAGACATTCATGTTCAGTATATACGTCGGTTTCAGTCATGAAATCATGTTTCAGTCATTCATGTTCAGTATGTACGTCGATTTATCTTCTCCCCCCATTCTCAGTCTCATTCGAGGATGAATGTTCTCAAGGGGAGATATTGTAATACCCCATACTTTTCCTAGCTTAAAATTATCCTAAGAATATTAGAAGCTTTCTTTGGAAGATAAATCAACTTTTTTACATGTGGTGTTTTTAATATTTTCACCTTTTATCATGTGGTAAATTCAATTATCTTTCTAACGATACCAATTTTGTCTAAATCCGCTATCAGAGTGAAAAGTTATGGACGTTTTACCGAGAGCTGTTAGAATTGCCCAGGTACAACGGCCAAGTTGACGGACCATCAATCTAGCAACGGACCATCGCGTTGACCATCGCAGCCAAGGCAGTGAGGCAACCTTTTGGATAAAGGGCAACGGATAGGTTGATAGACCGTCGAACTTACAATGGATCGTCGCCCAAGCCGTCGCTACTTAGGCAGTGAGTCCTTTTCCTAGTCCACGTGCAATGGTTGAAACGACTGACCATCAAGACAACAACGGATCATCGTACCCACCATCGCACATCCCGTCCAATTATTTTTAAGTCATTTTTAAAGGGGCTTTTTGATCTTTTACCATCTATTTTTATACCTAGTAATATCCGACCAAGGCTCTAAAAATTCATCGTTCTTCCACAACATAAAAAATTAGGATTTTCTCCCTAAGAGCAATCCTTAAGCTATAAAATCCAAATCTTCTTCAAGAACTAAGAGATTCAAATTCTTCAAGTTTAAGAACTTTAAGAAACTCACTACCAGGTATGCATAGTGTTCATTCATGGACGTCTTTCGTCCATGAAACCCAAGAATCTCTTTTCCAAGTTCAAGTGTATGGATTTCATTATAAATTTCATGTTGGGTTTGCTTTTGTTCATGTTGACAATGACCAATTGAATTTGAATCCATGTTGGGTGATCAATTTTATGTGGAATTGATTAGTATAGGTGTAGATGCATGGGAACCTATGATTAAACCCTTGGATGATGAAGTTAGTGTTGAATCATGATGTTCATTTGTTGTATAATGTTGTCTACATATACTATGCTTACCATGTGTTTGATTAAATTCCTATGTAAAGGAAAAGTGCCCAACTAGTATGATATTATGCAATCCTCATGTATGTACAAGTTTATGCATATCACATGTTTGATGAAATTCATCAATAAATGAATTATGGGTTGTGATGTTGGTCATGTATTCAAGAAAGTCATGCTTTGTCAGTTTCTTTCAATCGAGTCCTGGGGGTACTTGTACTCGACAATTTAGTTGTGTTCCTAGAGCCAGTGTCATGTTTTCACAATATCCTCAGTCAAGCCATGTTCAGTAGAATTCAGTTAGTCATGTGACTTAGGAAAACTCAGTAAAACTCAGAAATCTCGATAATCTCAGAAAGCTCTATAATACAGAAATCTCAGTCATATTCTGTCAGTCAACGGAGCTTAGTTATCTCAGTCCAGTTCAGTTCAGTAATTCTTGTATAGTGTCTATTTAGATGGGAGTAGAAATTAGCACCGAGTGAACCCAAGGATGGGAACACACACTGTCAGATGAGGGTGTGATTATTAGAAGTCATCCTTGTATTCCAGACCTATGTAGCCAACATAGGTTTAGACATCAACCCTGTCAGATGAGGGTTGATGAGGCGGATAAGTATTGTCAGATAAAGGCCCCACCATCCTCTTTAGGGGACACTGTCAGATGAGGGTCACTCACAACTTGTCCTTATCGGTGGTGTGGTATTGACACCCTTCTAATTAGGTTACAGATTGGACCCCAACTCAGCAATAATACATTATTTGGGGCATGTAGGTTAGATAACTACTTCCCATAGTTTCAGCAACAGAAATCAGGACTGTAAAATATAGTCATTCAGTTTCAGTAATATAACTCAGATAGTTCTATAGGATTTAGGACTGTCAAATACAGTTAACATAGAATAGTACGGAACTCAACTAGTTCCATCAGATTTAGGACTTTCAGATATAGTTACTCATGTTATCAGTTATATCAGTCATCAGAACTCAGTTACCACTCATGTTAGTTATCAATAAATTCATGTTATCACGATCTCTGTTATAGTTACTATGTATTCATGCATGGATTCTCATGTTCATATTAGTCAGTTAGTCAATATTGTTCATGCTTATGAACCCCATGGATTCAGCCTACCTCACATGCATACCAGTATATTCAAAGTATTGACGTATTTGCGCTATGGTGTCTTATACCATAGGTTCAGAGACACGAGCTCCAGAGCATCTGTATATCCCAGTCTCAGCATTCTGAGTTAGCAGTGAGTCATCATCTTTCGAGGACATGATCATTACTTTATTACCTCATTAAGTTATTTATTAGTTGGAGTTAGTTGGGGACATGTCCCATCAACTCCTTATTTAGACAGTTCAGTCATGATTTAGAGGCTTTTCACGCTACAGTATGTTCAGACAGTTTATTTCAATTGTTTTGGGTATTTCATACCCCACCCAGATGTTATATTTTTATTAGATATTATATCTCAGTGTTGAACCTTATGACCTTTCAGTTCATGTTTCCACATTATACAGTATATTATGCAGTATATAGGTACAAATATCAGTCATGGGTTAGCTTGTGATCCTTCGAGGTCATGAGCACCGTATAGCATTCCGGGTAGAAATCACTGATTATATATATATATATATATAATCATGAATTAGGAACTTAATCCAAATAGAAATCATGGATACACTTTAATTCCAACCATAGAAATCATAAAATCAATTACTTGAAGTTCAAAAGAAATTCTTGGACTCCAAGGGTTGAAGGAACCCTTGGATGAACACTTCGCATACCTTTGTGAAGAATTTCTGAAACCTTATGGTTGAATCTTGAGTTCTTGATTTGAAATTGGATATTCTACGGTTTTGTTCTTGAGAAAATTTGAGAAAGAATAACTATATTATGTCAATAGGGAGTTTAATTTTGTGTTTTGGGGGCTGAGGGTCAAGGAAAAAAGACCTAAATACCCCAAAAAATGCGGTCTTTTAATGACTAAAAATTGGGTTAACCGATGCGCAGGTCGACGCAGCGCGTCGATGCCATCGATGTGATAGCCAAGGAATCTCGCCATGTTCGCGTCGATTCACTAGAATTGGATGCTGGCAGCTAGGGAAAATAATAATCAATGCGATAGTCAACGCAGCACGTCAAGATCGCATTGATTCACTATTTTGGAATTTCAAAGGAGCTTCAAATGAAGTCCAAAAAATCTGAAGTCCGAAAACACCTACGGATATTCCTAACATGAGTAAACCTAAACATCAACATTTAATGGACGCAAAGGTCACAAAATAAAATTTCCAACCTTCGTAGGTTAAAATGACAATAAGTCTGAGTACTTAGCTAAAATATTCTAAGTCTGGGACCCCTTTATAAGTCTAAAGGACTGAATTAAGCTTATGATTTTGCGGGGTCTTACACATACACAAGGCCAACAACATTATATAAGACCCCACACGATCACACATAGTAAATAATGTCTTAAAAACACCAAATAACAACAAAATTGGCCCCTACGCGGGCACCAAATAATAATAAAGACATTTCCATAATTAGTTTCCATACCCATAACATGATTTTATACCAATATTAACTACTTAACCCATCCTAAAGAAAGTTAAACCATAACCTACCTCAAATGCCAAAGATCGGTCCAAAAAAAGACTTTAACACAGAGCTTTTCCCTCATGTGAAGACCCAAAATAAACTAAAACATACAAATATAGAATCTATGCATAAAAAAGCCAACAATATCCATATTATCTATTTTCGTATCAGGGTCAAAATGGAACGCTGAAATGGATTCTCAAAAAAAGAAGGGTAAAATTAGAATTTTAGTCCAAAAGTGCATTACCCATGATTGAAGAAAGCCATAGAAGAAAATGTAAGTGAAACTGGATTGAATCCCGGGTTTAAATCACAGAATTACTAATTTTAGGCTTTTTGATCCAAAATCCCCAATTTTTATTTTTGAATTAAAGTTAAACAAGATTTAAATAATAAGAATCGAAGAAAATTAATTAAAATAGGAATTTGGAGCCTACCCAAGCTTGAAAATAGAAGAAATTGTTAAAAAACTCAAAAACCAAGCTCCAAGTCTAAAAAATGGTGAAACGCATCAAAAATGGAGAATTTATATCACCTAGGCATCACCTAAGCAATCACCGAATCGCTTAAGCAACCAGGTGTCACTTACGCGATACCCGCCTAGCACACGAGTGTCGTGTAAGAGACTAGGCTATTCCTTAAGACAATCACTTAAGCAAGCCTGTCGTTGCTTAGGAGGCACTTTGGTTGCGAAGACAAGTCTCTTAAGCGGCCAAAATATCACTTAAGCGGTGCACAATTGGAGACTAAGAGAATTTCAAGTCTCCGCAGACCCCTCGAGATTCATTCAAAATTTTAAAAATACAAACTATGCTACCCTATCGAATTCGATACACCGGACTCAATGACAATATCAAATTTTCAAAAAAATGTAAGTTCCCCAAAGTTGATCCCCAAAATCTAATTTCACAATTTATTGAATCAAGGATCAAAATGAGATATAAAAGCCATAAAACAACACCAACTGTATTACCAACCTAAAATCAATATTCTGGATCTGCTGACACAATCCATTTTTCCATTCAATGCACAGATCAATAAAATGTTGATCAAAGTCAACTAATAAGCCTTTATAACCACCAAAACACAAACTCACACAAATCATACCAAAATGCATTGAGAACCATGCTAATCAATCACACACTCTAGAAATACCATAAAGCAACCACGCAGAGGGGTAAAATAGTCAATTACACAAAAATAAATAATTCACAAAAATCACCATAATTAAGTCGTTACATCATTCACCACTAAAAGTCTAGTTCATCCTCAAACTAAAAGTAAGGTAAAATACCCAAATAAAAAAGTTGGGGATAACTACCATGCTTATAGACTCAACCTCCCAAGTAGCCTCATCTATAGGTTGATCTCTCCACTGGATCTTAACAACTGGAATATCTCTAGAACCCAACTGTCTAACATATCTTTCTATAATGGAGATGAGCCCCTCAATAAAACACAAACTCTTATCTAACTGGATTGAATCCCAACATATGACATGAAACTCATCCGGAATATAATGCCGAATCATGGAAACATGAAAAACTGGATGAACAAATGATAAACCTTGGGTCAATACTAACTGATAAGCCACATCCCCAATAGTCTAAAAAATCTCAAAAGGTCCAACATACCTGGGGCTAAGCTTGCCCCTCTTTCAAAATCTCATCATGCCCTTCATGGGCGATGCACAAAGAAAAACTTGATCACAAACACTAAATATCAAGGCACAAAGTTTACGATTCACATAACACTTCTACGTACTCTAAGCTGCTCGAAGTCTATCCTGAATGATCCAAACTCTATCCAAAGACTCACGAACCAAGTTCGTACCTCGAGATCTAATCTTAGAAATCTCAAACTAACCAACTAGAAAGAGACAATGCCTACCATACAAAGCCTCGAAAGAAGCCATCTCAATACTGGAATGGTAGCTATTATTATACGTAAAATCCACCAAAGATAAATGCTACCCCACTGTCCTTAAAACTATATAACACACGTACGGAGTATATCCTCAAAAACCTAAATAGTCTGCTCCCACTGACCATTGGTCTGCCAGTGAAAAGCTATATTAAGATCAACTAGGTACCCAACTCCTCTTGAAAAATCTTTCAAGTGAGATGTAAATAATGAACCTCAATCTAAGATGATAGACACTAACACACCATGGAGACAAACTATCTCATAAATATAGATAAGGGTCAACCTCTCAGCACTTAAAGAAACCTGAATAGAAATGAAATGAACAAATTTGGTCAATCTATCCACAATGACCCAAACAATATCAGAACCACGAGAAATATGAGGCAACCCAGTCACAAAGTCCATAGTGATATGTCACCATTCCTATTCAAGAATGAGCAACCTTTGAAGCAAACCACCAGGTCTTAAATGTTTGGCCTTCACCTGCAAACAACATAGACTACGAGCTATAAAATCTGCAATATCCTTCCTTATACCACCCCACCAGTAATACTGTCATAAATTATGATACATCTTAGTCACTCTTGAAAGGATAGAATACCTAGAATAATAAGCCTCCTCCAAAATCAATCTAATCCAATCACCCACCCTCGACACATAAACTCAGGCTTCAATCCTCAAAACACTATCTGTATTAAGGGAGTTTTACTTAGCCTCACCACTCAACACATTATTATGAATTTCTCCCAAACCAACATTATTAAATTGATGAGTTTGAATGTGTTCTATTAAAGAAAAACATAGCCTCTACAAAAGTTAAAACACTTCTAGGTACTGAAATATCAAGGCTAACCATCTAGTTACTTAGAAACTGAACCTCTGAGGCTAAAGGCCTCTCTTGGGTCAAAAAATATGTTAAGCTACCAATGCTAATTGAATTCTGTCTTAAGGCATTCACAACCACATTATCCTTTCCCAGATGATAGAGAATAGTAAGATCATAATCCTTAAGAAACTCAAGCCAATGATATTACCTCATATTAAGATCCCATTAGTTGAAGAAATACTAAAGGTTACGATGATCTAAGAAGATCTTACAACAAACTCCATACAAGTAGTTCCTCCACAACTTCAAGGTAGAAACAACCATGCACAACTCCAAATCACGGGTAGGGTAATTCCTTTCATGGGGCTTCAACTGACGATAAACATACATAATCACCTTACCCTCCTGCATCAGCACAATACCTAACCCAACACCAAAAGCATAAGAAAATAATAAATCCCATGCTTCCCTTGGGAAAAGTCAAGATAAGAGCTGAAGTTAACAAATTCTTAAGCTTTTGGAAGCTCACCTCATTAACATCAAACCACTAAAAAGAAATCTTCTTCTACATCATCTTAGTCAAGAGAGCCGCAATAGATAAAAAACCCTCAACAAAATACCGACAGTAACCTACTAAATCAATGAAACTCTGAATCTTAGTAGGAGAAGTAGGCCTAGCCCAATCACGAACCACTACAACCTTGGCCGGATCAACCATAATACCATACTTGGTCACCACATGACCAAAGAAATAAATAGAATCCAATCAAAACTCACATTTAGAGAACTTAGAATACAACTTCTCATCCCACAATATCTTATGTATAATTCGAAAATACTCTTCATAGTTAGCCTCACTTTTGGAGTAAACCAAGATATCATCTAAAAATACAATGACAAAAAAATCAAGATACGAGCAAAATACCTGATTCATCAACTCCATGAATGTGGCTGAGGCATTGGTAAACCCAAAGGACATGACTAAGAACTGATAATAACCGCACCGAGTTTGAAAAGTGGTCTTTAGAATATCCAAATCTTTAATTGATGTGACAACTTCCTGACAACATATTGAGGCTTTTAACTAAGAATAATTACAAATCTTAAGCAACTTGTGTTGTTTTTAATTGTATTTGCTTGGTTATGCAGGAAAAGTCAAAGTTTGAGAAAATAAAAGAAAAAGAGAAAAATTATTTTGATAACAAAAATGGATAAGTTGTCAACTCATGACGAGCTGCCAATTCTTATCATAAACCTAAAGTAATTAGAAAAAATTGTTGAACACCCAAAGTGACGGGCTGCCAAGGACGTGATGAGCCATCAATGTTCATCATCAACTTGAAGCAAAATTGTTCAAATGGACTCAGTTGATGACACAAGTTGACAAACTGTCAACTATGGTCATCAACTATTGAGCGATAGTTTAGATACTGGAGTTTTGAATTTTGAATTCTCCAGATATAAAGAGCAACATTTAAGGTTTTTTCATTAACGTTTTGACTACTTTCCTTAGACGTTATTTTCTGAGACTAGTAATAAAGTTTTGAATTTTCTTTTTAGGTATTTTGGAAAACTATTATGGATCTTCAAAAGAAAACTGAAGTTAATTACGTATTTTGTAAGAATAACTCTTTAATTTATTAATTCACTTTCTACAATCTTTCTTAAATTCATGAACTATAAACTCCCACAACTAGGGTTGTGAGATCCATGGTAAAATTCATTTTTTGATTGTTAATTTCATTAGGATTTGAATGATTGTAGGATTTATATTGATAATTTTATTATTTTAATAGATTACTATTGGTTGCAAATAGGAGCACATGCCTTAAGTTTAATTTGCTTTAACTATGGAATCAACATAGGAACATGGATTATCAACGAGGATGAAACAATTGTTTTCAAATATAGTAACCCAATTAGGAGGGGGTAGATCCCACAGGGAATAGGCTAGAAATCCTTCTTGAATTGTTAAAATCACTAGGTAGTGCAAAAAAGTAAAAAGGTGGGATTGTAGTAACTAGCTAAAAGTAACAAGGCTTGCTTGTTGTTGGTTGTAAGCAATCTAATACAAACACTAGGCTTGTGCTCCCCCTAGCTTGTTAAATCAGTATAATTATCGTGTGCTATCGAACTATTCTAATATCTTGCATGAAGAATCTAATAAGTTATGTACCACCAACAGTCTTTTAGATGAGCTGACATATTTTTCCCTTTACCTTTTAAGTCTTAGGATGTTGCGTTACTAACCCATATGCTGGATTCTAGTTAACTATTACATTTGGAGTCTCAAGTTATTAGTTGCTAGATAACCATCTTACATAGATAATACCTGTTGTCGTGGATCAATAATTAATTTTTAAATTACTATTGTGATCTTTTTTTTCGAGTTACTACTCCTCTTTTGGAGTAAGTAGCAATAATATAGGTGGGATCTTAATGTTGGACACCACTAAGAAATCAATAAGAATGAAGAAAACTCAATACATGCAAGAATCTTTATCTCGAACGACGTGGAACTTCCTCTCTTTCGTTAATCCACCAAGGTTCCCATAACCCTAGCTAAGGGAATTAGCCGCTCATTGTTATGTAATCAATCATGGAATCCACAGACAAAATTACAAAGTCAATCTCACAATAATGAAAGAATAAATCCCAAAGTCTTAAATTGAATAAAAAATAAAGAACAATAAGATATTTGATAACTTAGCCCCAAAGTGGCTTCCTTTCCAATCTATCAACATATGAATGTGTTTTTCTGAATGATTTTCTAAATAAGTAACTAAACAAAGCCTAAAGGGTATTTATTGGCTGCAAGAAACCCTAGAGTTGAAATACTAACTAAAATAGGAAAATTTAACTACCCATACCTAATAGGACTTAAAAACATCATATGAGTGCATTTAGGATACATGGAAACCCTAGTAAATGATTTTGGAATGATCTGAAAAGCTGTGTTGGTGGACACTTGTGCTGTGCACTTGCTCTTTGACCCTGGGTCTAGGTAGTACTTGTGGCTTGCAGGGTAGGCATAAGTGCAGACCACATGTTCAAATCCTGCAACCTAGCTCTCGGGATTTTGGCTTCTGCCACTTACTTTAGCCACTTTCAGACTGCAAGTGCTACTTGCATTTTGTATGTAGACTAAGTAAGTGAAAAAGTCCCCACTATAAGATAGATAATTTAATTAGCTTTCCAATGGTACCAAATTTACCTTAATCTGATATCGTGTTACCACAGAGTCCCCCACTGGGTAGAAATAGAAAAAGGGTCAGGGATACATTTGGGACCAAAACCAAAATGCATAGCCATAAATAGGGTCACATAAGAAAGAGTAGACACTTCTTAGTCTTATAAGATAGCTTAGTATTCAAGTAAGTCACTTTACCCAATGAATACTATTTTCTTTATTTGTTGCATCAAAATGCAACCAAGTCCTACCTGAGATGTATCAAAATAAACCACAAGCCCCTCATTATCTTCAGGCAATGTCAAAATCGAAGCCGAAGTTAACTTGTCCTTAAGCTTCTCTAAAATCCCATCAAATCATCCAACTAAGAAAACTTTACGTTCTTCTATGTCAAATTAGTCAATGGGGTAGCTATCTTCGAGAAACTTTCTACGAAATTCCTATAATACCTAGCCAAACCCAAGAAGCTCCAAATATCAATTGGAGTTGTGGGTCAAGGCTACCTTTTAACCACTACCACCTTTTGTGGATCCACCATAATTCTCTCACTACAAATAATATGACCAATAAAATTTACAACATTCAACCAAAACTCATACTTGGAGAATTGGGCATAAAACTACTTCTCCTTTAAGGTCTACAGTACCACATAGAGGTGGTTGGCATGATCCACATCACTCTTATAATAAACCAAAAATTCATCAATGAACACAATGACAAAATGATCCAAAACCTGCCTGAAAACCCTATTCATCAAATCCATAAATGTCGTCGGGGCATTAGTCAAACCAAATGACATAACCTAGAACTCAAAGTGCCCATACCAAGTACGAAAAGCCATCTTAGGTATATCCTCCATCCTAATCTTTAGTTGATGATACCTAGAATGGAGATCTATCTTAGAAAGAATTTGGCACCCTGCAATTGATCAAACAAGACATCTATCCTTGGGAGAGGATACTTATTCTTAACCATTACCTTATTCAATTGCCGATAGTCAATACACATTCAAAGGGAACCATCATTTTTTTGCATAAATAACACCAGTTCACCGCAAGGGGACATACTTGGATGGATGAAACCCTTATCCAAAAGATCCTTAAGTTGCTCCTTAAGTTACCTCAACTTGGTTGGAGACATTCTATAAGAAGGAATAGATCTTTATTGGACGAGTGTTCGAAACCAAATTGACACCAAACAAAATCTCCCTATCCATAGGAAGACCAAGAAGATCATCCAAAAAAACCTCAGGAAACTCATTTACCACCAGAACTGAATGCAAAGAAGGACCTTTCGAGTTAGAATCTTTAACCCAAACTAGATGATAGAGACACCCTTTGTAGATTAATTTCCGAGCTCTAAGATAAGAAATAAACCTTCCCCAAGGAGATAGCGAACAACCCTCCTACTAAATAACCAGTTCACCAGGGAACCTAAAGACAACCTTACAAGTCCGACAATCTAAGGATGCATAATAAGAGTGTAACCAATCCATCCCAAGAATAATATCAAATACACGATGTCAAGTTCAAACAAATCCATAAAATTCGGTGTACTACTAATAGATACCGCCCCTATAGACTCTTTTAGAAACCACAGAGTTATCAAGGTAGAAATAAAAAAGGATTCAAAATAACCTCGAGATCAAAATTAAAATACACAACCACAAATAGGGTCACATAAGAAAGAGTAGACCCTAGATCTAGAAAATAATATATGTCACGAGAAAAGAGTTGTAACATACCAGTAAAGACATCAGGTGATGTCTTAGATTTTTGCTGAGTAGCAAGAGCATATAACCTATTCCGACATGCGCCAGTACCAGGAGAAAATAGATGCAAAAGCTGAGCATAAGGCCTGGATAACCACATTTGAAAGATCTGTCCCTCCCTTTATCATAAAAACCCTATGAAACCTACCATAGAACCAACATGAAGGGCATGATGAGGCCGGCTGAGCCCTACTTTCCTTAGATTGGGCACCCTATGCCCAAAAATTATCACCACCCTGCAGATGCCTATCACCTGACTATTTCTGTTAAGGAGCAATAGCTAAAGAGAAGGAACTATAACAACCCCACTTCTTCTTTGGCTATTTACAGCCATCCCAACCACCTTGCTTTTGAGACCACCCTATTCAGATAACCTGAACTTCTTACCTTGCCTTTCCCCAAGCTCAACCTATTTTCTTTTTTCCTTCTCCACCTGCTGCATATGAACCACCAACTTAGAAATATCCATATCCTTGATCAGTAATGCAGTATTACATTCAAGGATAAAATACCAAGATAATCTAGAAGTGAACTTTCTCATCCTTTCCCTCATATCAGAACCAATTCTAGAGCATACCATGACAACTGATGAAATTTTAAGGCGTATTTATTAGCAGATATTTTCCCTTATCTCAGATTAACAAATTCCTTCACCTTTGCTTTCCTCAACTTCTAAGGAAAGAAATAGGCCAGGAAAGTATTAGAGAAAGTATCCCACAAAGTTGAATCTTCAACATCACCTCTTATCCTATCCTACTCCTTGTACAACTGTTACACAATATCCTTAAGTTGATAGGCAATAAAATTTACCCCTTCCACATCTATGGCCTGCATCACCCTAAAGATTTTCTCTATTTTATCCAAGAAATCTAAGGATCCTCCTCCACTTTTATAACAGTAAAAGTAGGAGGATTCATCTTCATAAATTGGCCAAACCTTGTGGCCTCAGCAAATAAAACACCAGATGTATCCCACTCAGCTTGAGCATAAACCATCTGAGCAATAACATGAATCAATTGATGAAATTCTGTTTTATTCACTTCACCCCAAGGAAAACTAGTATAGAAATATCTGAGACAGGACCCCTAAACCGAGTATGGATCTACTGAGTAGATTATGTATTTTCAACATTGTCCGTAGATGGGACAGAAGAGTTATTTTTTATCTCAGATCATCGAGGAGTGATCTAAAAAGTAAACATACCAGGATTAGAGAAGATTCCAAGACTTAGACTCTAAGCTTAAAAATAAAATACAAAAAATTTAAAATATTCCTAAAGTCCTTATAGCCTATCTCTTATGAGTGTGGCGCACTACACACCTTTAAAAGAGACACTACTCGACACAACTTTGTTTACTCCCAAATAACCATGAACCTAAAGCTTTGATACCAACTTAACATGACCCGACTTGTTGCCTTGTCGTAATGGGCATCGCATGTCCAACCAGGACTAGGGACTACCCCAATACTCAAGCCAACCATCCAAATATGTATCTTGAGTTGGATGGATTCCGAACATATAACAAAATTTTATGTAAGCATAACTTAAGACTGTAGGTTAGGTCTATAAATATGACAAATCAAAACAAGTCCA
The DNA here is from genome assembly GCF_002878395.1 of Capsicum annuum. Classification (NCBI taxonomy): domain Eukaryota; kingdom Viridiplantae; phylum Streptophyta; class Magnoliopsida; order Solanales; family Solanaceae; genus Capsicum; species Capsicum annuum. The sequence goes on along the minus strand of NC_061115.1, from coordinate 77,198,302 downwards.
ACCATCTATTACCAACGAACAACTATAACCAAACCAATGTAAAAACCAAGTTCCTGTCCATACCATAACATAAAAAGATAGAACAAACATAAATTCAGTCAACCAGTATAATTCCTAATACTAATGCCAATACTAAGGCTGCCACTAATAATGATCCCACCCATTCCAACCCATAGTAGTAACATAAGACTCTAACCAGAAGAAAAACAATATCCGATTTGGACATGCCCCCAACCATAGTAAAAACAATATCCATAAAATAAACCAAGAATGTAAATACATCCATGATATGAAATGAAGCCTTTCAAAATATAAAAGCTCACCACTTCAATCAAATAGTTGATCTCGAGTTTGATCACTAAGAAAGAGGAGTAGAATGGCCAATTCCTGCATCACACGGGGATACAACCGCCCAAATATTACTGATTTTGGGTGTATTAATACATTCTAGAGTCACTTTTCTAGTCTTTTTAGCTTTGTTTCGAGGATGATTCGTATGATATATGGGTTCATAATGAGATAAATGGGAACCTAGGTGTCAAAGGATGTATTTATATTGGTCACATGTGTTTTCCAGCAAGTTTGTAATTAATTGAGTCATTTAGAGTTTAATCAAGAAAACTAGTTTTACTAGCTTGAGCTAGTTGCGTGTCTAGTTGGGTTTGTTTGATTCTAATGTGTTTAGTTTGTTCCAAATGGTTTAAATGTGTAATTATAAGTGGAATAACTTGTATTCAAGGTACAAATTTTAATTTGAATAATCCAAGAGTCAAAACATAAAATTGAAGATCATGGTGAATGAGCCTTATCTTGGCTCTTGTTTTGATTCATCGTTGAGAATATTGTGCTGTTATGATATCTAATTCATGGTGTGTGATGTTTTAGGAAGCTTTGTAAGATGAATACGGTGATATATTAATAATATAAATGCTGGAAATCTATGGGAAATAAACCACGATACAAGGAATGAAACATGGGATAAAATACCTAACCTAAATTTTGGATGCAATATCCAGTGTGTGCGCACGATGAGTGTGCATCGCATACTGTATTTCAGTTCTCCCATGCCTTAGAAAAATTTTGAGATGCAAATTCCAGTGGAGGCGTGCAATATGAATGCGACACACCCTCTATTTTGGGGCACTATTGCGTGCAACACATGGTTTATTCCACAACTTTAATATTGACAATTTCAATTTTTCTTAGATTGAGATTGTTTTAGCACACATTTTAAGATGGCTAGAGAAAATATTAATAATCTTGGATCACGTGATAATCTTCTACTCTTGCAAGAATTAGGGAGTATCCTACTTTAAAATATATTATATTGACCTATTCTTGAAGGGTTAAGTATTATTCCACTATATATATATATATATATATATATTTATCTATTCCATTGCACACCTATGGTGGGCTGGACAACATTGAAAATGTAGTGACGTCGTGGAGAAATTTTGAAGGAGCTGCTACCATTTAGATTTTATTTTTATCATTCTTTAATTAGTTTTTAATTAATCCATATCTTGTATTCAATAATTTGGATCATAATTATCAATGTTATTAGCTAAATGCCCTCTTTCTGGGGTTAAAGCCAAGAACATCAGTACTGTATTTTTGGATTAAATTCATTGTATTTTCTTATCATATTTGGCTATTTGTTTATTCTTGTTATAAATATTTTAAGGATTCATGACCCTTAGAATACATCTATTGTCAACCTTGTAAACTAGGAGAGGAATAGGGAGATAAAACATGGGAATAAACAAAGTTTGGTTTGTATTCTTTTATGAAATAAGGAATTCAAAAAATATCTAGGACAAGGATGTACTTAGATGCCTTACTTGATTCAGACATAGGATGATATCTTAAAGAACTTAAGTGGACTATTACATCCTCGCTCAATGATGTAGTTGTAAGGTTCAACTTAGGTAAAGGATTAGAGGTCGGGAGACCATGATTATGCAATTAACAATACGAATCAACAACCATGATAAGCAAGTTAACGAATGAAATTCAATACGTAGTATGATTGTTCAAAGTGCTTTAATCCTTGTTTTACTCCTATTGATTGCTTAAAGACATTAATTTTTGCATTCTTTACTTTAGTTTTAATTTACAAATTACAAACACTCTTTGTGGTTACTTTTCCACTAAGCTAATATAAATTGTGAGCTAGAATTAAATCATTGCTGAATCAAGTCTCTGTGGAATCGATATTTGGCTTATTGAAGGCCACTTTACTACTTCATAAGATCACGTACACTTGCGTGTGCACTTAGGTGCTGTCAAATTTTTGGCACCGTTGCCAGGCACTTGAAAGTTGGCAACTATTTATTTTAGTTTTACTTTTATATTTATTTGGTGTTTTTATGTTTGGTATTGGTTTTTTGATTATAGGAAACAAGTTTTAAGGTTAGGAAGCTGGCTAGGGATAGTGAGTTGGTTTAACCACGCCCCAAACCCAAGCAACACTTCCTTTAATGAAGAAGAGACTCAATCCTTCTCCCCCAATTTACACTAATAGAAGAACACCAAGAGAGTCCTGCTCCAATGATTGAACAACAAGAAGCACGCAGGACAGTTAGGAAAGTGGCAGTCCCACTTCTGGCAAACTTGACTTCCCCTATTCAAATACTGAATATTGGGGGAATTTTGAGTTAAAACACAATAGGGTGCAGCTTCTAATTAGCAGTGGATAGTTTACAGGGCTTTCACACGTGGATCCATTAGTCCACTTGCAGAATTTCATTGAGCTTATGGACATATTTATTCCAACTAGGATGAATACAGATTATGTATGGCAGATATTTTTTTCCATTCTCTGTGAGGGGAAAATAAAAGGTGGTTGAATACGGAGCCTTCCAATTCAATCACATCAGATTTTCATCAGAAACTTTGCAGTAAGATAGTGAGTTTTAATCAAAAACTAGATAAAATCTTTATCATTCTTGGGAATACTTTAATGCACTTTTTTGGGATTGTCCACATCACCAAAAATCAAATGAGGCACTTATGCGTAGTTTTGTAGAAGCTCTTGATCATAATACAATGATTTTGCTTGATTCAGCAGCAGGTGGTCAAGCACTAGAATTGACTTATGATGAGCTTTACACATTGTTGAACCGTATAGCATAAGAAAATCCCGAATGGCATTCAAATGCTAAAAATGCTATGAAAAGAATTATAGGTGTATTGGAGGTAGACTAGTTCACTTTCTTATCAACTCAGGTTGCTGCATTACAAAACATAATTAACACTTGGTTTAGCAGCCTAAAATTGGGATCTCCAAAGCCTATAACAACAGTCAATATAGTTTAGCAAACTAGTGGTTAGTATGAGATCGGCAGAAATAGTAGCTATTCAGCATCCATGTGTGCTTCAAATCTAGAATCAGTGATATATGTAGGCAATTGTCAAAGGCCAAATTATGGTAATGCCTACAATATGAAGTGGTAGACTCAATCATGGAACGCCCAACAACAACAAATTCAGCAACCATAGGAACAAGAGAATCAGTCTACTAGCGACATAGAAGAGATGTTGAAGCAACTTTTAGCTAATCAAGCATAGTTGACTATGGACATGAAAAATTCGCAAGCTGTTTAAAGAAGTTTAGAGTTGTAGATTGGGCAGTTGCAGTAAGCATTGGATACTAGGCCTCAAGGTGGTCTACCAGTAGATACAAAAAATCAAAAAAAAGTTATGACAATTACCTTGAGAAGTGGTAAAGAGCTTGAAGGAGTACCTCCAAAGGTAACTAAGGAGATAGATCCAAACTTAAATCCCCCACAGGTTTTTGAAAAATCAAGAAAGTTTGAGTACTTTAAAGAAAAAATTGCTGAAGAAGAATTAAAGAAGACACCACCACTACCCTTCTCTCAGTGTAAAATTAAAGTGAAGGAGGATGTAATGTTTAAGAAGTTCTTTGATACATTTAAAAAGCTTCACATTAACTTACCTTTGTAAGACATTTGGCAGGGTAAGCCCATGTATGCAAAGTACTTATAGGATGTGGTTGCTAATAAGGTGAAATTGAAGGATATGAGGGAGATAACACTAACTGAAGAGTGTAGTGTTGTAATGACACAAAAATTCCCCAAAAAATTATGAGATTCAGGAAAGTTTACTCTACCTATCCAAATTGGGAGTAAAGTGGTCTATGCACTGAGTGACTTAGGGAAGAGCATAAATTTGATGCCTATATCTTTGTTTGACACATTGGGATTTAAAATCCTAGATTAACCATGGTGGTTTTGTTTCTAGCAAATGGATCCATTGACTATCTGGAAAGAATTATTGAGGATGTCCTAATAAAGGTTGGTAAATTTGTTATTCCTGCTAACTTTATTGTTCTTGATTTTGAAGTAGATAAACAGGTACCAATCATCTTGGAGCATCCATTCTTGGCAATTGGAGGAGCACTGATTGATGTTTGAGAAGGCACACTCAAAATGAGGGTAGAGGATGAAGAGGTGGTATTTGATGTTTAGAAAACACCCAAAATAATGTCCCACTATAAAGATTGATGTATGATCAATTTTACTAAATGGGAGAAGTATGGGGTGGTTAGTCCACCAAAGACCTCTTTGGACTACCTGATTGAGCAGCCTTAGCTTCTACCACTTAAGCCTGATTTGATTCTAATTGATGAGCCCGAAAAGGCTAAAGTTGAAAAACCTACTGTTCTTGAAAATTCACACCCAAAAATGGTGGAAAAAAATAACAAAATGGAGACCAAGCATGAGAAAGAGAAGGAAAGAGAACAACTAGGTCGTTAGTTGGGTCTGCTGCGACACTAAATCAGGAACTACTTAGGAGGCAACCCAAGTTAAGTAGGTATGATCACTTTTTAGTTTTTAGTTTTTATTTCACATACTTTTTGTTTCTGATTGAGTCACAGGTTAATGAGAAGTCTGAGTATCGAAAACTTGAGCTAAGAAGCACGACAAAAATAGAGTATGGGGTCCCACAAATCTCACTTATATGTAAAGATGCTACTATATAGGCCTAGAGGCCTCAAGGAGTATTTCTATCTCTTACTTTTAAGTTTACTTTGGGGAAAAAGTAGTTTTTTAAGTGTGAGGTAGGAAAATTCCCAAATTTTGGGCTCAATTTAATTTTTTTTTGTGTAAGATATTTGAGTTGGTGCTATTTTTATTTGAATTGTGCAAGTTGTTTTTTTGGTAAAATCATGTTGATTGGTATGAATTGCTACTTTTGAGACACCTAGGCTCATGTTTATGACTCTTGTACTTGTTGTCTTAATATTGAATCCATGCTATTGTTTGGTTGAGAGTCTATGATGATCCTATTGAGTTGAGCATATGCCATGTGTGATGTAAGGTGTTTGTATATTCCTTGTTGCATGTTATGTCTAGAACTTGCCCGGTATGTGTGCAAACCAAAATAAAGAATGCGAGTTTAGGAGATGATATAGACATTTCTTTGATAGCTGTATTTTCTACCTTCTTTTTATCCTACCCCTTGTGCATTATCCTAGTTAACCCCCATTGATCCTTTAGCTTTATCTTTGGCAACCTTATAAGTAGCCTAATCCCTTCTTTGATAGACCATATTCTATCCAAAAATCTCCTAGGTGCTTTAATAAAAAATAAATTAAGGAGTTAAGAAATAAGAGGGAAAAAGTGAAATTGATACCCTAATGTAATAGTTATTGGTGTTGATAATTTATATGTGGTGGATGGGTGTGATATACTTTATGATAGAAATATTGCCCTGGTTGTGACAAAAGAGAAAAAATTGATTCATGTGGTAGTAAACTATAAATCTACCAAGTATTTATGAAAATGATTAAAAGAGATGGGGCAAAATATAGGTGATGGATGGATGAAAGGTGTAATTTGGTTGTTGTATATTGGTTTTAAATGCATAATGTAGTGTATTAAAGCACTTAGAGAGGTTAGTCACTATTCCTAAATAGTTCCTAGCCGTCCTATAGCCTACATTACAACCCAAAATAGACCTAATTGATCCTATACTTGATATTCTGATATTAGTAGAACACTACTCTAAGGGAAATCCTATGGTTCATTGTGTGTGTCTTGTTAATTCCTTGTGAGAGCAAGTTTAATTTGATTCTTGTTCCTATCATATTATGAATTGTGTAATTGTAAGTGATTATGGGTAACAATCTTATTGTCAGGGGAACATGTTTGATGGATATGGGTGATTTATATGATGTCCTTGATTGAATGATAAGCATGAGTCTTCCAACTAGTTGAGTTAATTCTGAGGCTAGGATGTTTTGAAGTAGTATTCATGAGCGGTCAATTGTGTAAATAACATGCTTAGCATAGTAACTTGCAGTCCATGTAATCATTTTAGTACAATCTTGAGTGTCTTTTATTTAGTAGAAGTGTAGAGACTTCTTAGTTGAGCATGATTACATTTAAGAGTTGTTCGAAGATGAATAAGGTTTTAAGTGTGGGGTGGTGATGATGGGTGCAATTATACATTCCAATGTCACTATTCTAGTCTTTTTAGATTTGTTTTGAGGATGATTCTATGGTATATGGGTTGATAATAAGATAAATGGGCATCTAAGTGCCAAAGTACGTGTTTACAACGGTTACAAGTGTTTTCCAACAAGTTTGTACTTAATTGAGTAATTTATAGTTTAAAGGAAAAAGCTAGTTTGACTAGCTTGAGCTAGTTGCGTGTCCAGTTGGGTTCATTTGATTATAATGTGTTTAATTTGTTTCAAGTAGTTTAAATGTGTAACTATGAGTGGAATAACTTGTTTGTGAGTTATACGGTTTAATTTGAATAATACAAGAGTAAAAACATAAAGTTGAAGATCATGGTGAATGAGCCTTATCTTATGATCTCTAATTCTTGGTGTATGATGTTTTAGGAAGCTTTGTGAGAAGAATACGATGATATATTGATGATATAAAGTCTGTAAATCTATGGGAAATACAGCATGATACAAGGAATGAAAGATGGGACGAAAGACTTAACCTAAATTTTGGACGCAATATCTCGTGTGTGCGCGCGATAAACATGGATTACATGCTATATTTTAGTGCTCCCGTGCCTTATAAAAATTGTGAGATAAATATTCCAGTGGAGTTATGCGATATTCTTGCGATGCACCCTTCATTTCGGGGCACTACAGTGTGCGACACATGATTTATTCCACCACTTCAATATTTACAATTTCAATTTTATACTGTTTAAGATTGTTTTGGCACACATTTTAAGGTGGCTGGAGGGAACCTTAGGTAGGAATAATCTTGGATCACGTTATAATCTTTTACTCCTACAAGAATTAGGGAGTATCCCACTTTAAAATATATTATATTGACCTATTCGTCGAAGGTTTGGTGTTATTCCACTATATATATATATATATATATATATATATTACATTGTGCACCTGTGATAGGCTGGACAACATTGAACACTTAGTGACATCGTGGAGAAATTTTGAAGGAGCTGCTACTATTTAGGTTTCATTTTTATCATTCTTCAATTAGTTTTTAATTAATTCATATTATTTATTCAATAATTTTAATCATCATTATGAATATTATCGGCTAAACGCCCTCTTTCCGGGGTTAAAGCTAAGAACATGAGTTCTATATTTTTGGATTAAATTCATTGGATTTGCTTATCATATTTGGTTGTTTGTTTATTCTTGTTATGACTATTTTAAGGATTCATATCAATTAGAATACATCTATTGTCAACCTTGTGAATTCGGGAGAGGGAATAGGAAGATAAAAAATGGGAATACATAAAGTTTGGTTTGTATTATTTTATGAAATAAGGAATTCAAATAAGTGTCTAAGACAGGAATGTACTTAGATGCCTTACTTAATTCAGACGTAGGACGATAGCTAAACGAACGTAAGTGGACTATTACATCCCCGCTCAACGGTGTAGTTGTAACGTTCAACCTAGGTAATGGATTAGAGGCCGGGAGACGATGATCATGCAATTAACCCTACGAATCAACAACCAACATATGCTAGTTAACGAATTCAATATGTAGTATGATTTTTCAAAGTGCTTTAACCCTGGGTTTTAGCCTATTGATTGTTTCAAGACTTTAATTTCCACATTCTTTACTTTAGTTTTAATTTACAAATTACAAACTCTCTTTGTGGTTACTTTTTCAATAAGTGAATGTAAATTGTGAACTAGAATTAAATTGTTGCTGAATCAAGTCTCTATGGGAGCGATACTTGGCTTCTTGAAGACCACTACTTGATAAGACCACGTACGCATACGTGTGCGCTTGGGCGCTGTCAGTGGGTTAGCGGGTGAATGCTAGCATGAACTCAGGAAAAGGATAAAATAATGCCATCCAGTATAACCAAGTAAACCAACCATATGCATACAAAATGCACATTTATATATATAACCATGCTAGGAAAAGAGGCTGGGTTTAGCATGCTTTTAAACCTATTAACTTAGGTATGTCTAGATTAACCATCCTAGAACTACCCACGGCATATATGGGTCTAGTTTAACCCCCTGAACGGGTCCCGATATATGTAGCTACACGAACCAGAGATACCATAAGAGTAGGGGATTCCCGAATTCCCTTCGCTCTCTATGATATATATGTATAGTGCACGTAGAGGATTCCCATGTACCTCATAGTATCTTATATGGTCGTTATAACCAACCCTCATGTCAGCAAACATGAGTTTCCAGTGTCCTTCTATTAGAATTGCACTTCACGATTAGCTACCACACCTCGCCATTTTTACCTAATTAAAACCATTACTATCCAACCTAAACATTATGCCATTATTAATAGCCAAGTCTATGAGTTATGGTATCATCATAATGACTATAGCTTGCAAGAAATGTTCTCAGCCAACCAGTTATGGAAAGGGATTTCCATGTACCCATAGATTTCATTATCAAGTTAACTTGGGGGAATCCTGTGTACCCCACAAGTGTTCCATAATTAAGTTTGCTTGAGGGAATCCCATGTACCACATAAGTTGTTCGTTAATATGTTTACTTAGGGGATTCCTTTGTACCCCACAAGGCTATTTATTTAACCATAACTATGACCACCAAACGTTACCATTTAGACATTCGAAACCATTTAAACCATTTATACCATTTAGGGTTCCATTACCAAACCATACCATGTAATAGTTTCATTAAAAGTCCAATGATATAGTAAAAGCATTCTCCAAGGAATTTTATCAAACATGTTGAGGGCATAGTGTTTCCAAAACCAATTCCAATTGCCAATTAATCATTCCCATGAAACCAATTATCCAATCCACTAAAAAACATGTAAAATAATAATTAAAACTTGGGAACACCATAACCAAACATTTAATACCAAAACCACAACATATATTTGAAAACCCCAAAACTATACAATAATTATGCCATTAAAAAAACTGTATAAAACATGCCATTTGTTGGAAATAACAATGATGGAAGGGTACATTCCTTAGCTTACAAAGATGATGGAGAGAAATCACTCGTACACAGTCCCAAATTGACCCTCTAGATAAAACCCTAGCCTTCTTTTACCCAAGAGCCTTAGAGAGAGTTAAAAAGTGTTTCTAAGTGTTTTAGATAGGAATAATGGGGTAAATAATGTCCCAATAGTGATATAAGTTATGGAGACTTAAGTGGCTAAGTTGGGAAATATCCATATTACCCCTAACTTAACTGCTTAAAATTCCTGTCAGATGGTACGACTCTCCCATACTAGTCGTACCCTCCAATACGAGTGGTATCCAGCACTCGTACCCTAGGCATCCCTCTTAGACCCAATAATATCCACTATATTACTTACCCAAATCGAGTTGTACCCAACAATACGATTAGTACCCCTAAACTGTATTCCTAGAAGAATAGAATAAAATAAGGTTTGATCACTATCTTACATATGAGTCAGTGGTATGACTCATACCCTATATTACGGCTCATGGTGAGATATTTGTACTCAAATCCAACTTAAGTTACTAAGTCACAGATTAAGTGAAGGAAAAACCAAAACCATACGACCTATCAACAACTACACAACTCATACCAACTAAATCGTACCTATTCTAGAAACCAATCCAACCCATAAAAACACTGGTTAGCATATGACCTAGAGCATACCAACCATACCCTATCATACGACTGGTACCCACAAGTCGTATGATGTCCAAAATCTAGAAATCCAAGAAATTTTCTAAGAGTCCAAAACCTAAGGTGTTTTACTTAATCAATAACTCATTTATAGCCTAATTTTTAAGCATCAATTTTAACTTTATTCATCATAACCAACAAGTACCAAGGCATCAAATTATCACCAAAATAACTATCTTCCTAGATGTACACAAGCATATCAAGGGTTTTCAATAACTATCACAAGTCTTGGCCTAAGGTGGGTTGAAGAGCCCACTTCTAGATCCTTAAAAACTTTCAATAAGAAATGTCTACCCCAGACTAGTCTAAGATATCTTAATCCTCTATTATGTGTCGAACAAGCTATAACTAGTCGCAGGATAGCAATTTGTCCTAATATAGATCAACTAGATTAATTTCATCTATGGTAAGACAATTTGAGAAAGTTTTATCCTAAACACAAGTAACCAAGAAAATCTTCTCATTAATTGAGTCTAATGTATTTCCACCCTATTAAGAGCCTACAAGGTCAATTTCACCTAAGATAGGAATAACTAGGCTAATCATGCCCAAAATAATATCAAAAATAGCCTAAACGATCCAACCAATCCTGAGTATTTTAATTTATCACACCAACCCAACCCAAATCTAACACAATATCATAAATATACACTGAATTAGCTCAATCTAACAAGAGTTAAAACCTAGTCTACTTAGGCGTGGAAGAAAGCTCACAAGATCCGCTAAATCACTATTTTTCCCTTTCGAGAAGCTTCTGCATGAGGCCAAGCTATCAAAATCATATTCTACTTATTAATACAAGAATAATGATACCCATACTAGACCATAGTAATTTTGGTCCAAAAATCATACCAAAATCCCCATTTACAGAAAATCACATTTTCAAAACCAACCAAAAGTTCCCACATGCTCTAGAAATCATTAACCTTAAAATGGGTGGAGTCCGAGATAACTTAGGGATAAAATCAATCCCCCTAAGATTTTGGGATTTTTGGTCAAGAAATAGAAAAACCAACCATGAATCTTGAGGAATCTTACCTTAAATCCCAATGATAATTAAGAAATAAGCATTAATTATCTTCCCAAATCACCCACAAGCTTCAATACCTAGTTATCTCACTATTTAGGGTTCTGCTCTCAAGAAAATGAGTGAAGAATGGGTAAAATTAAGCAAAATAGGGTATTTATACCCATACCAGTTTCTTTAGAGTCGCTACCATGATCCAACAGTCACTATCGCAATTCGACATTTGTTATCGCAATACAGGGCCTCAAACTCACAAGTCCCGATGGGAACATTTACCTCTGTGATTGCAGTTTTGGCTGAATTTCAAGGGAGTTGTGTTCACGACTTGAAGTGTCATAATCATTGCACTTACTAGTTATGCTAGATCACGATCATGATATAATGTCCACAATTGTGGGTGGACTAGATCACAACTGAGACGTGGAATTTTCCAAGTCTCCACCAATCCTTTAGGTTTTAGCTAAATTCCTGTATATGGAAATTAACTATGCTACCATACAAAATTCGACGTTCCATACTCAATGTTCCAGTCAAAATTTCAACCCGAGGTTGTTTCGACAAAATGTGGGGCCTAGATCTAATTTCCATAAAAGCAAACACAAATGGTCTTTTTTTGTTTTAAAAAATATATTTTAATTATTATATGTAAAATCAAATACATTTTTAATATATATAACTTTTTTTTAATTACACCGACTATACGTAGTGGATAACCTATATAATAATTATAAAATCAATTAAACTTAAATTTTGTAAAACAATGGTACTAAAAACTAAACTAAGAGATATATTAAATAAAATAAATAAATTATGCTCAATATAATCTTTATCTTTTACTTATGTTTCAATATATAAAATAAATAGATTTTTCATTCTATACACGTTAAATTATCATATATAATCAATTATTCTTTAGAATATAATGAATGCATTGTATTATGAAGTAATATACTTGTGGATGTTATGTATATAGTACGTATTCAAGAGTTGATATACATATATGTATATATATATATATCATGTAGTGATTTATGAATGATGTAGTCAATAAAACTAGCAGAATGTATCCAAATATATTGAATACCTTGAATTGAAATAATCGAAGTAATAATATAATGTACGTTGAAGTTATATTAATGTAAGTTGATCAAATTAATCGATAACTTATCAAAGTAAATTATGAAATACGTCACATTATATTATGAGGTAATATACTTGTGTATGTGATGTATATAGTACGTATTTATAACCTGATAGTCGATAGATACAGAGAGTATGGGTGTATGCATAGATAAATAGTATATATTATGCAGTGATGTATGTAGTACGTAATTCAAAGCTTACATTTATATATATATATATGTATGTATATATCTTGTGTAGTGATGTACATAGCACGTAGTCAAAATTAAGCTAACTAAATATATCCAATTATATATTGATTATATTGAGATCATGTGGTCGATCGATCAAGGTAATAGTATACTGTTGAAGGTATAAAACATAAGATAAACTAACCGATAATTCATCTGAGTACATGTGAATTGTATTATTATGGGGTGATAAAATCGTGTATGTAATGTATATAGTACTATTTGACAGCTGATAGCCAATTGAATATATGTATATATCAGTAGATCTCGTGTAGTGACGTATGCAGTAATCAAAATAAAGCTAGATAACTGAATCTAATTAACAAAACAATTATCTGATTAATATGTTGTATTATAAGGTATATATATAATGTCATATTTAAAAGCTAATTAATCAAAAATTCATCCTAATTTATAAAATGCATTGATATTATATACGATTGAGGAAATATACTCCTCGTGTTAATGTGATGATAAAATAACTAATTATTTGATTTATGTATTCATTGCATTAAATTATTTGGATGTTATTATAAATATTATATTGTTTATTAAAATTTTAATTTTTTTAATAAAAATTGACTAGAAGTGATCATTTTCGATAGTAACTTTAAAAAATAAATCAAGCACACATAATTGGTTTTGTCAACAATTTTGTAATACCCTATTATTGACCCAACCCAATTTATTAAAATTCCATTCTTTTCTTTGTAATTGCCCTAATCAGAATACCCAACATCATTACTACCATCACCTCAGCTCGCCAACCTAATTTCTTCGACAACAACTCAGCGACCTCAATCACCGGAGACAGTAACTCAATAACGACAATAACTCAGAAACTTAGTCATCGGTGATAGTAACTCAGTGAAAACAATGAAGACCTCATTTCAGAGACCTGATCTCAATTGTGCTTAAGGTATGTGTTATTATTAATATCTTTGTTTTCTGTCCTTGTCCAAGTAGATTGTGAATTCTTGGGTAATCTATTTTCTATCTTAAAAGTAAGCGTAGAGATATTTGGGGGTTTGATCGTGCTAGTCACTACCTTATCCCATCATTCGAGGATAAATGATCCAAGTGGGGTAGGATTGAAACATCCTAGATTTTGGCCTTTGGAAATTTCCTAAGCTTTGAGATTACTTTCCTAGTAGCGACTCATCATACGAGTCGTATGGTATGGATACGGGTCAATTAACCATAGTCATTAGAAGTCTAGTGAGTGGTGGTTGGGTTTTCAGTCTTGTGTCACATTGTTGTGCTTCATTAATACACACATTTGGTTTTAAAGTGATTGAACTTGGAAAGGGTAATGTATTTTGAGCTAAAATTAATGATTGATTATCATAGGTATCATAGGTTTCTCCTGGCTAAGTATCATCGTATTGTTTTGTTATGTTTTGTTGCCTGAGGTGATGCAACATTCTAAGTTAAGGGTCTTGATGTGCTATAAAGATATAGCACTTACCATGCTTAAACCTATGAGAATATGCATGTACTTAAGGCTATTTTGGTAAATTTGATGTGTTTTTGGAGTGTTATGTAGGAAATTAGGTTTTGGATGGTAAATTCAAGATAAAGATGAAAAGTGATGTTTTTGGCTACTTATTTGATCTATTTTGGGAATTTTTTTGACTCTTTCTGGATGTTCGTTACCAAAGCATGTGATGAAATTTGAAGATTAAAACTTGACTACAAGTATTGGAAGGCCCCGCACTTACCTATGTCTACATATGGACCACATGTAGCACACGTGGTCTGTATAAGACTAAGGTAAGTGCCAGAGTTGAATATCCCGAGAGTTGACAGTCCTTCAGTAATTTTGCTATAACTTTTCAAGCCTCCTTGTCACTACACTAACTTTTAGGTCCATACTTTAACCAATTTATTTCACCCTTATTTCTCCCTTTTTATTCTCTATGCACATTCAGGTTGGGTGTGGTTTCTTTATTCTTTATTATTTATTTTTCACAATTTTCACTATTTTTCTTTTCATTTTCTTCCACACCTAAACCTACTATATTTTCTATTATTTTAACCTTATTTATACCTAGTTTGCACTATACACCCCTATGATAGCCACCCTCAACTTAGTCATTTTACTCGAGTTGAGGTGCACAATGTCCAAGAAGTACTAGGGCCAAAAAAAGGTCATAATATAAATGGGAAGGTGAAAGGTACAACAAGAAAAATAGGCTATAAGGCTCAAAACAGGGATCAAGGGATATACTTTACACATGGAAGGTCATTTAGGATAAAAGTTGACTAATATAAAAAATGACCTATGATCCTTTCCTTACCGACTATCCTACAACTTTAGGAAGACTAACCGGGCAAGTTCTAGATTTAACACACAAAGGGAACTAAGTATCATCTCACATACACATGACACAGAGTTAATCTTATAAACTACTACCTATCTGGTTCATGCAATTGTTAGCACTGATTATCATGTCCCTAATTCTAATGCCATATAAGATTCTCAAAAGTCATATATATATATACACATATCACACAGTTCAAAAATAAGCTATTGAAGGGGTATCATTAATAAAAACATATTAACAGCCCAAGATACTCATTTTTCTCTAGTTAAACACAAAACATTATGAAACAAAATACCATACACCTAAACTTGCTGCTCTACTACTTAGTCACTTGATATAGTCATATGTACTATACCAGTCCCCCAAGCATGCATTACAAGTTGAGAAAAGTCCTATAGTGCTCCTAACACGATTATCTAAAAGCTAAGGTCATTCTATTGAACAGATTGAGTTCTTCAATTTTTGAATCTTCACTATCTCCTGAGTTTATTTTATTTCCTGACTCATCAAAGATCACATAAGGTAAATAAAATAAGGGCAACACTTTGGTTTTTGACATGCATTAATTGAAACTTCTTTTTGAGTGTGAGTTTCTCTTGATCGTCCTTGTATTGACATGCTTGATTTCATATATGAGTGAGTGGGACTTCTTTCTTGAGAGGGCACATGGGCTGTATTTCTAGTTGCTTACTTGTATGGGTAGTGTAAGTTGTGTATATGTATGGTTGTTTATTGATAATGTAGTGACATAGCTTGATTACTGAGTGTTATTACTCCTTCAGTGCCTACATCTGATTATGGTATTTTGAGATTAGAAGTTCAACCTTTATCTATGTTACCTTCTAAGGTGGGATATCAGCCATCTAGATTCACTATGCCTCCAAGAACAATTATGTCTTCTGAGGATCAGAAGTAGTTTGAGAGATTCACTTATTTAGGTCCTCCAAGGTCCATTGGTATTGTGGGCGAGGATGCCTATGAGTTCTAATTGACTATCATATAAGTTTAATATTCTTGAATCTCTCAAGTGACATGGGGTAGCTTATACTACATACCAGTTGAGAGATACAACCAGGGATTGGTGGAGGTCACTTTTTAGTTGTAAACCAATTAGTTCTTTATAGATGACTTGGGATCAATTTGCTGAGGCCTTTCTATACATATTATTCCTTATAGTCTAATGGACTAGATGAGAGATGAGTTTAATCACCTCGTGTAGGGCTCCATAACTATTCTCGAGTATGAGGTATGTTTCCATTCTTTGTCTAGATATTCTTAAGCCATATTTCCATCGAGTCTGAGAGGATTCAAAAGTTTATGAAAGGTTGGATATTTTTCTTCAACTTGATACTGCCCAAATGATAGTGTTAGGCACATCATTTAAGAGTATAGTGGATTATGCTAAAATGATAGAGTGTATTCTTTGAGCTTTTTAAGGAGGTTCCATGATGGTGCACCGTCTAGGAATGTTCAGAGTTCACACTCCTCGAGGAAGAGATTCTAAAGGATTTCGTGGATATCATGGTAGACCTCACACATGCAACTTTATAGGGTTTAGTAGTGGGTCTTTTAGTTCAATAGTTTTGAGTGGTCATTCTAGCTCAATCGTACCTTCTCCTATAGAGTCAGGTTATAGAGATTGCTTTATGTGTGATGAGGTTATCCATTTGTCCAAGCATTATCCCCACCGTGTTTTTAGGGCTACTCATATATCAATAGTTAAAGGTAAAGGTTCTACTATAGGTGCGCGACGTAGAGATAGTGGTGCCTTTGGTTGTGGTTGCAAGTCTACTAAGTTAGGAGATGATCATGGATAGTGCTATTCTATAACCTTCAGAGTAGAGACAGAGGCTTTCGATGTTATTATCACATGTATCATTCTCATTTGATTTAGATCTGCATCTATGTTTTTTGACCTCGGATCAACTTTCTCCTATGTGTTCGCATATTTTACTTTGGGTTTTGATTCTGCTAGTAAGCCTCATGCCATTTATATCCGTGTATCTACCCCTATAGGAGACTCTTTAGTGGTGGATCGGGTGTACAAATCTTGTATTGTGACCTTTACTGGGTGTGAGATTTGGGTAGATTTGATTATCTTTGATACGATAGATTTTGGTGTCATTATAGGTATGGATTGGTTAGATCCTTATCATTTTTTCCTAGAATATTATGATAAGACTGGGAATTTAGCTTCATCGGGTGTACCAAAGATAGCTTCGAAGGTTGTTCTGCATTTTTGGTACCAAGAGAGTTATATCTTTACTTTAGTCTTGTCAGTTGGTTGAGAGGGGATGTTTGTCTTATCTAGACCATATTTGTGATAATAGTGTTGCTTTACCACCTCATTTGGATTCTGTTCGTATTGTCTATGCAATCATGCATATTTCCTATGGATGTTCCTGGCATGCCTTTAGTTCGTAATATTGACTTTTATATTGATGTTGAGCCGGAAACCAAGACCTTTTCTATTCCTCCTCATAGGATGGCCCTAGACGATTTGAAGTAATTGAAGGATCAATTACAAGATTTGTTCTATAAGAGATTTATCCAACTTAGTGTATCACCTTGGGTTGAGCCCATCTTGTTTGTGAAGAAAAAAGATGGGTCGATGCGTATATGTATTGATTATAGATAGTTGAACAAGGTGACAATTATGAGTAAGTATCTTCTTCCTCATATTGATGATTTATTTGATCAACTTTAGGGTGCTTCGGTGTTTTCAAAGATTAATTAGAGATATGGGTATCACTAGTTGAAGATTTATGATATGCCTAAACTACAACTTCCTTTAAATAAGCGTAATTGGTTGTCGTCGAATATATAACCCAACAAAAGTTAGGGTTATATCTCATAAGGAATAAGATTCTAATTAAGATGTTTGTGATATAAGTGACTGAGAGACAATAATTTCCATAAGATGGGGGGATTTGTTGTAATAATTTGTAAAACAGTATTTCAATTGTTGTTAGAAACACATTGTTAGTTTTTCAAAGGTGTAAATTGATGTGCTATAGAAATATAACACATACGATGCATAAAACTATGAGAATATGAATGTACTTAAGGCTATTTTGTTAGATTTGATGTGTTTTGGAGTGTTTTGCAAGAAATTAGGTTTCGGATTGTAAATTCAAGAAAAAGATGAAAAGTGATGTTTTAGGCTACTTATTTGATCTATTTTGGCTATTCGTGACTCTTTCTGGATGTTCATGACCAAAGCATGTGATGAAAGTTGAGGATTTGAAGCTTGTTTGCAAGTATTGGAAGGCTAAAAAATTACCAATGTCTACATGTGGACCACATGTAGCATATGTGGTCTGTATAAGACTATGGTAAGTGCCAGAGTTAAACATCCCGAGAGTTGACAATCCTTCAATAATTTTGACATAACTTTTCAACCCGATATCAGATTAAGGCAAAATTGGTACTGTTGGAAATTTAATTAAATTATCTATCTTATTGTGGGGACTTTTATACTTGGTTAGTCTACATATGGATCTAAAGTAGCACTTGTTGTCTGCACTGTAGGCTACATGACTTGTATTTATGGTCTGCAATTATGCCCACCGTGTAGACTGCAGGTACTACCTGCACCTAGGGTTAGGGACCAAGTGCAGGGCGCAAGTGGACACTAACTCAACTTTTTTAGATAGTTCCAAAATCATTTCCTAGGGTTTTAATGTATCCCAATTACACTTTTATGATGTTTTTAAGTCCTATTATGTATGGGTAATTATGTTTTCCGTATGGGTAATTATGTTTTCCTATTTTAGTTAGGATTTAAATTCTAAGGTATGTTGTAACCTATAAATACCCTTTAGGCTTTATTTAGTTAATCATTCAAAAAGTTACATTCACATATTGATTGATTGAGATGGAGGCCCCTTTAGGGACAAGTTCTCAAACACCTTGTTGTTCTTGGTATGCTTTTCAATTTAAGACTTTTTAGATTTCTTTTTTCATTATTGTGAGATTGGATTTGTAATTTTTTCTGTGGATTCCATGATTGATCTCATAACTATGAATGGCTAATTCCCTTAGCTAGGGTTGTGGGAACCCAGGAGGATTAACAAAGTAGAGTAAGTTCTAAGATTCTACATAAAAATTCTTAAATGAATTGGGTTTTCTTTGTTCTTATTGATTTCCTAGCAGTGGCCAACGTTAATATCCCACCTCGATTATTGCTACTTACTCCAAAAGAGGAGTAGTGACTAGGAAAAAAAGATCACAATAGTAATTTGAAGATTAACTATTGATTCATGCTAATAGGTATTAACTATCATATAATAACTTGAGACTCAAAAGGTAATAGTTAATTGGATCCAGGATAAGGGTCAGTAAGGCGACATCCTGAGACTCAAAAGGTGAAGGGTGAAATCTATTAGCTCGTCCAAAAAACTTTTGATGGTACAAAACTTATCAGATTCTGCATGCAAGATATTGGAATAGTTCGACAGCATACAATAAGTCTACTGAGTAAAGAATCTAGGGGGAACACAATCCTAATGTCCGTCTTAGATTGTTTACAACCAACAACAACCAAGCCTTGTTACTTTTAGCTAGTTACGACAAATCCCCCTTTTTACTTTTCTATATTACCTAGTGATTTCAACAAGTTTAATAAGGTTTTTCATCCTATTCCCAGTGGGATCAATCCCAACCTAGTTGGGTTACTATATTTGACAACGACTATTTAATCCTTCAATTGGAGGTGTACTTTAGGTGTTATCAAATTTTGGTTCTGTTACCGGGGAATATTGTCTCAAAATTCTTGATTGAAGTTATTGGAGTTGTCGAATTTTATTTTCTGTTGTTTTGTTTCCTATACTTCTTAAGATAACATCCTAGCTAGATGAAGTGTGGAGTGATGATGACTCTTTATTTATTGATCCTTTTCCTTTTGATATGGTGCATTATTGCAGGAGTGTGGGAAATATAGTGTGTGATCACAAGGATAACCTATTGGAAACAGTAACACACCTTGTACACTACAATTATAAGCTTATTCAAGAGGTGGATAGGTTTTGCTTGGATATTTACCACTTATCATTAGAGCTAAATGAAAAGGTTGTTGTGTGTAACACCCAACAAATTAGTTATAAATGGTGTGAGACTGAAAGAATTTTTAAAAGACAACTTGAGGAGCCAAATTTGGAGGAGTCTAAAATTGCTCATACTCTTGTGGATAGTGTCACGATTAAGGAGAGCATACTAGAGTTATGTGGAGATGTAAAAAAGACTAAAAATCTGGAGATGGGGTGTGTTGGACCACATTCAAAGCATTTTTAGAAATTGGGTTTGGATAGTTAGATCTTGATCGAGCCATCCGAGATTGTAGAAGAGTGCAAAGAGGAGGAAGGATATGTCTATATTGTGGAATATATCAGGCCAATATCAAAAAATTACATTCCGTATGAAAGGGCTAAGAGGTACACCATGCCATATTTATTGCTTAGTTCCTTTATCTTTATACCTCCACCCTATGAGGATAATGGGAAATGAATAAAACAATTAGGGCTGAAATTCATAAGTTCAAAGTGGAAAGAGAAATTTGAAGGTAAACTCTTAGATTATCTTGCTGAACTCTGAGTAATTAAGGTTCCCATGATCTTGTTAGGGAAGTCTGAGTACCCAATCAAGTCCTGTCATGCCGCGACGTGAAATCAAGCATTGCTTAGGAGGCAAACTAAGGTATTTTGTTATTTGTATTTGTGTTACATGATTGGCGTCAGATCTCTGCACCTATGGTGCTATAGATATGTTCCTAACTCTCTTGTTCTGTAGAGATTTGATGAATTGGGTACAATGCATGATTTTAAGTTTGGGGTGGGGCAACTTGTAGGTCTTGATATCCTCTTAGGATTTTTGTTGTCGTCCCTCTTTTTCCCAAAGTCTTGTTCTTATAACCTATGTATACAACTATCGAGTTGTGCCCTAGAGGTAGGACTTATGGACAGTCCGTCAATGCATGTACAATCAAATATACAATACCAATCCAATATTTATAAATCCTCTTCTGCACATACCTCAGTAGAGGGTTTTTAAAGATGTCACATTGTCTGTAAAAAAACCTAGTATTTCCATGATGGTACCAATGGTTCATGAATGTGTATGATATGGGGATGTAAGTCTCACAACCAACTAGAATGAGAATTTCCAAATCTAACCAGTATACCAAACCACGTGATCCAAAATCCACTCAATATGCCAACCATCCATGAATCCAATACAATCCACATTTCAATAGAGTAAAAATATACAACAATATGCCATTGATACAACATAAATTCTCATTCAGTCTTTTGTCACTAGAAAAGATACGTCCGAATATACATACACGAGGTACACAACATCATATAAGACCCCACATGGTCACACATAAATAATAATGTCTCAAAACCACCAAATAACAACACCATAGACCCTAACACGGGGACTAAAAAATAATAAATCTACTTCTATGGTTAGTTTCCACACCTAAAACATGAATTTATACAAATATTAACTAGCCTACAAAGTTTGAAGAAAGTTAAGAAATAACCTACCTCGAATGTCAAAGATAGATCCAAAAAAACCTCCAATACAGAGCTTTTCCCTCACGTATGAACTCTAAATCAACTAAACCATAAAAATATAAAATCTACGCATCAAAAGAAACCAATGATACCTATATTACTTAATTTTAGGTTGCGGTTAAAATACACCCTCGAAATGGATTTTCAAAAAGGAAGGGTTAAACAGAAATTTTAGTCCAAAAATATATTATCATGATTAAAGGAATCCCTAGATGAAAACTTAAGAGAGAATGAGTTAATGTCAGGGTTTAAATTAAAGAAATACTAATTTTAGGCCCTGTGTGCTGAAATCCCAAAATTCCATTTTTTATTCAAGCTATAACAAGATTTAAATGATATAAATTGAAAATAATAATTGAAATAGGAATTTGGAGCTTACCCAAGCTTGAAAATGGAAGAAATTAACCAAAAACTCGAAACCTCAAGTTCAAAGTCTAAAAAATAGTGAAAAATTGTAAAAATGGGGAATTTATATTGCCCAGGACTCTCTAAAGCAACTAGGTGTCTCTTACATGATACCCTCTTGGAACACGAGTTTGCATAAGCGACCAAGCCATCACATAAGAAATAATCGCTTAAGATATAATCTATTAAGCGATCCTGCGTCGCTTAGGAGACACTTTGGCTGTCAAGCCAAGTCGTGTAAGCAACCAAAATATTTATTAAGCGGTGCCCCAACTGTAGAATTAAAGAATACCAATTCTCCATGAACCCCTTGGGATTCATCCAGAATCTCAAGAACTCAAACCATCAATGCTACCCTATCAAATTCGATGCTCCAAACTCAATGGCAATATCAAATTTTTGAAAAAAATATTATTTTCCTAAGTTGATCCTCGAAACCCAATGTAAAAACTTTCAAAATATAGTATTAAAATGACATATAAAAGCTATAAAATCACACCAACCATGTTACCAATCTAAAATCGATGTTCCGAATCTTCTGGCATAGTTTGTTTTGCCACCCAACACACAGATCAATAAATATTAACCGAAGTCAACAATGAGCCATTATAAATATTAAAATAAAAAACTTGTACAAATCACACCAGAATATATTAGGAACTGTGACAATCATCCCCATGCCCCAAAAATACCATAAAGTAACCACAGGGAGGGGTAAAATAGAAAAATCACACAAAAATAAATAATTAACAAAAATCACCAAAAATCAAGTCGTTACAATATTTTAAGTATATACACACACCTATTATTTACATATATTAACATGAAATCAAGGAGCCAAGTGATGTTGGGTGTATTTATGCACGTTAGTGTTGCTATTCTAGCTTGTTTAATCTTGTTATGAGGATAATTCCATGCTTTATGTGTTGGTGATGATATAAATAATAATATAAGTGTTCAAGTATGTAATTATGATGTTTATAAGTGTTTTAAAACAATTTTGGACTTAAATTGTTCAATTAGAGTTTAGGCTAGAAAACTAGTTTTACTAGCTTGAGCTAGGTGTCGTTCTAGTTGTTCACGATGGATTCTAATGTGTTTAATGAGTTTCTTGTGGTTTAAATGTGTAAATATATGGGGAAAAAATTTTTTAGAGTGTGCAATGTTCAATCAAAATGATCTAGGAGTCAACAATAAATTATTGCGTAAAGTGGTCGAGACTAGTACTTAGATTGAGCTTTTAGTTCGTCATTCTTGTCATTTTGATGTGTTGAAATCTAATGTATGGTTTTTAATCATTTAGGATTCTTGAGGAGTTTTTTTTTAATGATAGTTTGAAGTGATACAATATGGTATTAGAGTCAAAATAACACCACACGACATAGATAATCGAAGGAGCACTTAACACTTAGTCAAAATTTTAAAGGCAACTTCCAGTGGTAGACCATGATATGACCGCGTAGCATACCTCATTGAAGTGAAATGGATACCGAGGAATACCCCTTGGAGTTGTACAATGGAGCCTGTAGTGCCCCCAAAGTCCGGTGCTATTTTGGGCATGTCTTCCCCATCATTCTACCCTGGCCAATATTTGCTCGACTATAAATATATGTCCCGTACACCTTGAAATAGATCTTGGAATATATTGGAGCATTGAGTGGCTGCTAAACATGTTATTAGGGTTTTTATTCCTAAACTTAGCTTTTTAATGGCTTTGATTACGTATTTAATTATTTGGATCATGAGTATGTCGATTAGTGGCTAAACGCCCCCTTTCTGGGGTTAAGGATAAGAACATGACTACTGTCATTTTGAATTTAGTCCGTTGATTTGCTTATCATATTTGGTTGTGTTTTCATTCTCATTTTAATTATTTTATGGAGTAGCTAACCTTAGAATACATATAATATCGAGCTTTTGATCCCGTTAGGGGGAATAAGAAGATAAAATGTGGGGATAAACAAAGTAAGGTTCTTATCTTTTAGGAAATAAGGAATTAAAATTAGCATCTAGGATATAGATGTCCCTAAATACTTTTCTTGATTCACGTGTAGGATGATAGCTTTAAGAACTTAATTGGATTATTACATCCCCACTCAATAATGCAGTTGTAATGTCCATATTAGGTAGACGATTAGAGGTCGCGAGATGATGATTATGTTATAAACCTTATGAATAAACAATCAAGATAAGTGAGTTAACAAATAAAGTTCAGTAGCATATTATGATGGTTCGAAGGGCTTTAACCCGGGCTTTACTCTATTGATTGTTTTTAGGATTTTACATTACACACTTTTTACTTTGTTTTAGTTTACCAATCATAAATTCTGCTTGGTTACCTCACATCAAGTTAATCTTAATTAGTGAACTAGAATTTGAATAGTTGTTGGAACTAGTCCCTCTGGGATCTATATTCGGCTTTCTTTAATGCTACTATATTATTTGGTAGACCATGTACACTTGCGTGTTGTAATGCCCTAAGTCTACACCCTGGATGCTACATGGTACTTGCGAACTCAATGGAACATGAGCTAACCCATGAATGATATATACTATGAGCATTGAACAATAATACTGAAATAAATACGAAATAATGGGATGAAAGGACATAAGGTTCAAAGCCTCTAAAATACTGATAAAATATAATATTTGTAAAACTGAATATTGTCTAAAAATTTAGTTTGAAAAATTCTCTAACTGAACCTATCTGAAAGTGGAGTTGATAGGTCAATCCCCTAACTAACTCCATTTACATACTGCTAAGCTGAAGTACTGACATAAAAGCATATCCTCGATAGATGTGGAATCACTCCTAAATCTGCTACTGCTGATTGAATCTGGCTAAGCGCTATGATATGAAACATCATAGTTCAAGAAATGGGTATGCAGTCAGTACGTGGGAATGTACTGGGATGCTAAATGCGGTAAGGCTGAATTCATGGGTTCATATGCATGAACAATAACTAACTGAATAATATACAAAAGCTGGATAGCATACATGGAGGATCTATAACTACTGAACATACTGTGCACACTGTAACTGAGTAAATTAAAACTAAATCTGATAACTGATAACTGAATATACTGATAATCCGAGTTACTAATAACTGAGTAACTATATCTGGCAGTCCTAATTCTATAGAACTGAACTGAGTTCTATTTTGAAGACTGAGACTGAAACATAAATTATGGGAGGTAATCATCTAAACAACATGCCTCAAATCTGAACTGATAACTGAACTGGGGTCTAATATGTAACCCCAATTGAAAGGGTATCAGTATCGTGCCATGGATAAAGACAAGATGAATAATAACCCTCTACTGGTAGGTTCCCTAAATGAGAATGGTGAGAGAAACTCATCATCCCTCAACTGGCAGGTGTGATGTCTCCACCTATGCTGGCTATGTAGTTCTGGAATACAAGGATTACTTCTAAGGATCACACTCTCTGCTGGTATATGAGCCCCTATCCTTGGGTTTACTCGATGCTTAATCCTACTCCCAACTAAAGGACACTAAATTGTTATACTAAACTCAACTAGACTGACTTCACTGAGATTACTGAGTTTTCCTAAGTTTGATAACTGACTAAATATCTACTGAGTTCTGTAACAGACTGAGAGTACTATTGATTATGACATGACTGATACTATTCTATGACTGACACTATCTCTAGGTAAACAGTTAAATTATTGGGTATTAAATACCCCCTGGACTCGATAGCTTGTAAATTAAACAAAAGCATAATCGTAAATGACATAACAATGTTCACTTGTTCATAATTCATTCATAGAGACATTCCATCAAACACTTGTAATGCATTAATTTGTACATGAATGGGGAATACATGTTAGCATGCTATAATGACATTATTTCATTCTCATAGACAATTTATCAAATGCATGAGATGTATACTTGGTTCATTAAATCATAAACACTTAAGATTAACATGGTTACAACAATAAACTTGCAAATTGAAGGGTTTATCATAAATATCATGTAATTGAACATATACTAGAATCATTTCTTGGAACTTGTAATCTAAATCATGGATTAAAACTCAAACAACATCATGAACATGAATTCAATCTAATTCAAAAATGGCATAAATCATAAATCCTGTATATTGAAAAACCAGGATTCTTGGGATGCATGGAAGGTAAGGACCCATAGATAAACATCTAACATACATTAATTGATGAGTTCTTGGAGGAATTCTTGGGATTGACCTTGATTCTGGAGAGCTAGAGTTTACTTTCTTGAGAGAGAATTACCTTTTGATTTTGGAAAAAAGTGAATAATGAAGGTTTTTACACATTTTTAGGGCTGAAATCCTACATTTTGGCAGAATAAAATTATGGAAAAAGACTGTTTTAACCTTGGACGCAACTTTAATTTTGCATGAAATTTTCACGATTTGGACCTCGGCGTGATTCGCCACTATCATGCCAAGCCACTAGAAAAATGACAACTGGGAAATTACATGGTGGTGAGATGTGGTGGTATTGCGTTGCCACTTTTTTTCAAACGAAAAGTGCACCGCGATGCGGTGGAATCACATTGGCACACTGAAAATTGACAATTATGAACAAGGTCTATGCTGCGACGTGCCAATATCACCGAGCAATACTGAAAATTGACAAATACTATTTTAACACACTCCGCGATGCGCTACTGGCCCGAATAACGATATTTAATGACTGAAACTTAAAATTGCCATAACTTCTTACCCGGTTGTTAGATTTAGGTAAATTTTATATCTTTTGAAAGCTAATCAAATTTCCTATGCAATGGAAGGCTTAAATCTAAAAATTACTGAGTATTTCAAAAATTTTATTTAGGATAACCTATGTACTGAGGGTTAATCTTGGCTAGGGAAATATAGGGTATTACATGTGTGCACATGGGCGCTGTCACCAAGTTTTATAAAATGGTACTCTACATTTTATTTACATAAGATGACATTTGATGCATCCTCAGATTTATCTCTGCAAACATAAAACTGTATCCTGTTGCATAAAATGGACAATGTAAAATTAAGGTTAGACAAATATTAAACTTGAAAAATAATTATTAATCAAAGTGGACACAAATTTTAGAGTAACATCAAAATCTAGGAATAATAGACAATTCACAGAGCTTTATGCATTAAAATTGGCAACTCTTGTCATTCAAACAACCACAATAATACTACTAAAATTTGTTGGTATATGCAATGCATTATTTGGGAAGCTATTTTAAGTAGTAATCTAGAGCCTATCAATTCTTGAAAGGATTTTTATGTAGAAACAACAAAATATCTACATGTCTTTTCTTTTAAATTGGTCTACAATAAACTAGGGAAAAATAACAGCAATAACATAGCCAACACAATCCAATAAGTGAAGTATGTGAAGGGAAGATTGTATGCAGACCTTATTTGAGTAAAATTGTAGAAGATCGCAAAGAAGAATTAAAGGAGCCTAGACTTATTTTTTATACTTTCTCTATATAAAAAGGATGTGTTTTTCCCAAATAATCAAAACTTCACTGTTACAGGAAGAAAGGATATCTATTTTGGAAGTTGACACTTATTCTCAGTTATATCAAGGAGAGGTTACTAATGCTGAGTTTTGTTATTCTATTAATCGATTAGCCTAGATAGTGACTAATCTGTCATGCTAGTTTGGTCCTATTGATATGGGGAGGAATGAGGTAAGTTTGAGAAATAGGCAAGGTAAGGGTCTCGATTCTCTTAACAAAAGGGAGGCCAATGGCATAATGGTAAATAGTCTAAGATAAAGAGTTAGGTGGGTACTGACTTATGTTCTATGGCTTGTGATCTTTACTCAAATCTATTGGGAGGCAAGTATTTTTAGATTGGTAATGCTTCTAGGGCATAAGGTGCCCAATCTCGGGCTATTGAGGCCTAATCCACATCAAACTATCCTCTTTATAGATTTTGCAATCGGTCATATCGTGGTTGTTGTGTGAAAATAAGGAATCAATGTTTTAATTATAGTCAATTAGGTCATATACATTGGAAGTGTCACATAAGGGTTGTCGCCTAGGCAATTAGGAAAATGATTGCTACTTCTTTAGACTTTGCATTAAGGGGTGCCCTTCTTGTCTCTAACATTGGTTGGGATCATCTCAATCACATCATTATCCCTCGAGAGTTTGAATCATCTTTTGATGCTGACCTTGGTATAAAAAGAAACTCCTTTTCTATAATGTGTGTATGGTTTGCTTAGTTTGTGTTTCCCTCTCTCTTTGTGACACTATTTATGGTTGTGTGTTTTGGTTCTATCCCTAAGGTTGTTTTGAGCTCTTTTATTTTCTATCTCTACCCTGGTAGGTGACTCTACAATTTCCAAAGGATCTATGGGGATGTGTTGTAGTTGTTAGTAATAAAGGGGCCTTGGTGAATTTGTTTGACTTGGATGTGCTTGATTTTGATGTCATTTGGGGGATAGATTATTTGCACTTGTGCTATGCCTCATTTGGCTATCAAATTCATAAAGATTGTTTTGAAGATCCCTGGTGAGATGGTTATTTAGAATAGGATGGTGGTTTTATTCCCTAGCTATTAAGGGAAAGGGTTACATGATTTTTTACAACTTAAAGATTGGTCTCCAAGAGGTGTGTTTACTATTTGGTTCGGGTTAAAGGTTCTTACTCAAAAGGTCTTTCCTTATATTCAATTTTAGTGATACATTAGTTTCTTAGGGTCCTTTCTGATGACTCTCATGGTGTTTTTCTAATGTAGAGGTTGGTTTAGGATTAGTATTATTTAGGACACTTGTCAAATTTCTATTCTTTATTTATAGAATGATTCTAGTTGGGTTAAAGGATCTTAAGGGAGTTTGAGGAATCACTTTGATAAATGTTTTCATCTATCCTAGTGTTTTCCATGTGAGGTGGACCATGTATGGGCATATCCTACATGGGTTACTTTGTTGTTAGTGCGTGGTGGTTGATAAATACTAGGTTTGATCCTAAGTGGTGACTTCTATAAAATGAGTATGTTAACTTGGGGATAGTATTACGGGAATGGTAGAGGTAAATTAGTAGGTTGGATGAGGTGTGTGGAATGGATAAAGTTGATGTATTGGGGAATACGATAGATGTAAAGTGTGAAATATAGGCCAAAAGTTCAGGTAGAATGGATGGGTTGGAGGTTTACTCGATGGATAGGTTAGAGAATGAAGTCTATATAACTATGTTGGGATCTAGGTAGCATATGGATAAATAACGTTTATGGCATAGGAAAAGAAAGTGTCCCTAGTATACATCTTTTGTGATACCCATTAGAGCAGAGTGTTGTGCTTCTAGGTGGTGTGGGATGAATATTTGTGGTTAATCTAAGAACTTTCCCTTTAGTGGTAGACTTTAAGGCAAGGTCGGGTTGCATATTCTAGTAATTATCTTTTATCTCGGTTAAGAGAGTACTTTACTAGTGCTGAATATATTCTTATAGCACTTATGCCTAAGGTTCACATTCTGCATTCGCCTTATTCCCTGGATATGAGTCTTAAGTCGATATATTTTAGTACCTACGATATATACAGTTGTGTTTCTTTTAGTATCCAGTCCTAAGGACTCCTTTCATGGTATGGATTGGTTGGGATGATTGTTTATTATGACCTAGGTGGTTTTTTATAAAGTATTTAGTGCCTATAGTGTCATGTTTTATTTTGGGAATTTTTCTTTGTGTGGCATGGCTAATTCTAGTAATTTGGTTCCTTAAATGACCCTTCTTGTGATAGGGTAGTAGTGGCTTTGGAGATATGGTGATGTTTTGAAATAGGGAATGTAGAAGCACTTTAGTGAGGGAGAGTCTAGGGTGACCACTAGAACTAAGATTTGGGAAGATGATGTAAGTTTGTTGCCATGGGGAATGGTTAGGAAGAGGATAGATGGTGGAAACCTTTTTGAAATTATAAAGGTTTCTAGATCCTTGGAGGGTTGATCATACCATGGGTATATAAGCGGTAGGCTTGAATATTGTGGTTTGTAGATATACCAATTAGTGGTGTTGGGTACTTTAGAAGGCTGAGAAGGCATGTTTTATGAAATATTTTCAGGGCATGATTGTGTTATTGTTTTGGGTTTCCAATTATAGGTTGGGGTTTCCAATTATAGTGGTTGGTTATGGTGTTTCTATGTCTCTTACTTATAGTTTTCATATATAATGGTGGTGGAAGCGGAGTAGTGTTTCGGGATAGATGTAAGGAGTCGAGCCCGGTGGACTAAGTTAACTCCTTTTAGCTTTGGGTAGGTTTGAACATGGAAGTGGTGGTGTAAAGTTATACTCAAGTTCTCGTAGTATTGTGTCTTGGGGAATTGTAAGTTGAATTAGACTTGCTCCCTAGTGCGAGTTCATTTATCCGGTACTCTATATGGTTATGTGGAGGTAAGGTGTGGATGGTCCTTTATTGGTTAGTTCATTTTGATGGTATTGGCATCTTAGATTCTTTGTTACCTAAGGTGGTCTCGGTGAGGATCCTGGATCCGTAAGTTCGTCGGTTACGAATGAAAAGAGTGACTTTGGTGAACGTTCCATGGTGAAACTAAAAGTCTGAGAAAGCCATTTGGGATGTAAAAGGGGACATGGAGTCCAAGGATCCACATTAGTTCTTTGTTCTAGAAATTCGTGCAAAAGGGTATATGATATTTGACACATCCCTGCTTTCTAACCTGGTTAAAGGTAAGGAATAATTCCTCTTGCATCTTTGTTTTCTAACTTAGCTAGAGGTCAGTAATGGGGTGTGGAGGTTTAAATCATGCTTGGGTTATGTGATGATCTTCTTACCATAGTTTATGTCCTTATCTTCTATTATGGCTGAGGGAAGGTTTAATGTGTGGAAATGTGTTATCTCGTGCTTGTTATTGCCCTTACCTATCATTCGGAGATAAATGATCCAGTGGGGGAGTATGAAACACCCTAATTTTTTGAACCTTGCAAAATTTTAGGAGTTTAAGACTTTTGGGACTTGGTATGACTCAAGGGTACCATTCATACCCTTGGATACAGGTTGAGGAATGGCTTGATGGTTCACTCGTATATTGAGAAGAAGGGTTAGGTTGGTTACTGTCTTAGATACTACTCAACATTGTACGAGTCGTACGCTTGGATATAAGGGGTATAATTCCATGTTGTATGGTGCTTGACTGGTTCGTCTTGTGGAAAATATCAGTGATATGATTTAGGGGTACGATTTGGGGTACCACTCATACCTTAAGGTATTAGTTGGGTTTGTGTAGTCATATTGAAACCAGTGTGGAGGTTCTTTGGGAGGTCTATGGTATGAGTTAGGGTACCACTCGTACCCTAGGGTACAAATTACATGGGTGAGTCGTTCCCTCCTACATGATTTATTTTTAGTTTTAAGTCAGATGTAGTCTAGACATTTCTTTCCCAAAAACCCTTATGTCCCCATGGTATATAACCCTTGGTGGCCTCTCATAACAATTGTTAAAGAATAGAAACACTCCAAACACATTCTTTAAACACTCTCTTAAAGATTGGAGGCTAGGGTTTCTCAAGTGTTTATCTGGAGGCTAAGTGGGGTCAAGTACATCCTGTGGATCTTCTTGTATAAGGCATGTTCTCTTCCCTCATTGTTAGTTCCAACTAAAGTCATAGTTTTAAAGAATGTTTTCATGGTTTGATTATTGTATGGTTTTGGGTTTTCAAATATAATTTAGGGGATTTGGTTATAAATGCTTGGTTATGGTTTTCCCATGTTTTAATCATGCTTTTATATACTTTAATGGTGGTTTTGGATAAGTGGTTGCATGGCAATGGTTATTTGGTAATTTACTTTGGTTTTGGAAATACTATACACCCAATATGTTTGATAAAATGCTCATGAGAATGTTTTCACTACATTGTTGGATTTTAATGGAACTTTTGCATTGGTTTAAACTTAGTAATGGAACCCTAAATGGAATAGTTTGGAATGGTCAAAATGGAATGGTTTTGGGTTTAACTATCCTTCTTGTAGGGTACAATGGAACCCCCAAAGTAATCACAATAATGGAAAACTTGTAGGGGTACATGGGACTCCCCCAAGTTAATTGTATAATGTGATATATGGGTACATGGGAATCCCTTGATCTCAAAAAGGTTTGGCTAAGGAAAATATTTGCAAGTTACAGGCGGTATGACGATACCACTATTAATAACCTTTGTAAATGATAAATGGTATAATGGATTGTTTAGTTGGAAATGGTTTTAATTGGGCAATAATGGTGGGGGTCTGATAGCTTACTGTGAAGGTGGGAGTTCAATGAATAAACACTGGAAACTTATGTTTGCCAACATGAGGTATAGGTCATGGAGAACTTATATGATACTATGAGGCATAGGGGAATCCTCTAAGTACACATTACATATGTATGATTAAGAGTAAGGTACTTGGGAATCCCCTACTCTAATAGTATCTCCGGTTCATATGGCTACACGCATCGAGGCCCATTCAGGGGGTTACACAGGAATTATATACCCTGTGGGTAGTTAAGGATGGTTAAGCTACACATACCCAGGTTAATGGTTCTAAATGTATGCTAAACCCGGTTCCCTTTCTCAGCATGGTTATATATGTATATGTAAGGTTTGTATGCATATGGATGGTTTACTTAATTTTAATTAGTGGCATTATTTTATCCTTATACTGAGTACATGCTAGCGTTCACCCGCTAACTAGTCTTCGAGCGGTTGTATCCCCACATAATGCAGGAACTGTCCTGGCCATTCTACTCCTCTTTCTTAGTGATCAGATTTGTGTTCAGCTATTGGATTGAAGTGGTGAGCTTCCATAGTTCAGAATGCATCTATTTCATGTCATGGATTACTTTATGTACTTTTGTCTTTCATAAGACTTGGTTTATGGCTATGTCGAGGGCATGTCCCGACTATGTACTCTTCGGTTTGGTTTAGAGGTTTTGTATGGACAACTGCAGACTTGGGTGTGGTAAGGATGGATTGTATCATATATATAAACACACATTAAATTATTGTCTTAGTTTTGGTTTGTCGTTTTGGCTTGGGTTGGATTGGTTGGCTATTGATGTGATTGACTTGGTAGGGTTGTCCTCAGATATAGTGTTATCCCAGAGTCACCGCATGGTGGATATGCTATCTTAATATATGTTCGGAGTTCAGCCGACTCAAGGTATATATGGTTGGTTGGGTTGGGTATCGGGGTCGGTCTTCGGTGCCAATTGGATTGGAGATTTCCTATTATGACAAGGCCCCAGTCCGGGTTGTGTCGGTGATGATCTCTCAACCTCTTGTCCTCAATTGATGCAAAATTGATGAACAATTCTATATAAGGCTGAAAAGCCTATGTGACAAGCTGTCAACCAACTGACAAGTTGTCAACAAAGTTCCAACGTAGTTAAGTCCCAATTTAACCTGGTCCAAGCCCAAAAATTTTCACTAAACCCTAATCTGATCCAGCCCACTGAAACTCTTTACATTCCCATTACCCACTCAAATTGTCTTTCTTTATAGATTTTAAATTTAATATAGTTCATTCCTTACAAACAATTTAAAAGTTCAAAAATATAAAAGATCCATTATTTTGAAACTCGTTACCTTCCTGCCTACCCCACGCCTCTCAAGTCTCCCACTCCTTTTCAACTTTAAGTCATTAACTCCCATAACAAGTGCATAACTGTCAAATCATCTCTTTCAGTTTCTATCAAATTTACGTATAAGTCAAAGACAAAAATACATGGTGTAGTTTGATAGTTACAAGCTCAAATTTCATATCTTGAATTGTGCTAGTACAATCCATCTTCAAGGTATGACAAGCTATTTTCTCTCTCAATTGTATGTTTAAAGGGTAGAATAATTTTGCTATTAACATGGACGAATGAAAAATCCATGAGCAATATTGGATAATAATTTTTTTTTCCAATTGAGAATTGATAAGAAAAATACTATTACTCAAAGTTGCTTATTGTAGATTTCCCACTAAGTTATGAGATTTAAACCTCTTATGGAGGAGTAACCTTAATAACCTAATGGGAAATTCTTGATTTCCTTCACAAAATGCTCAATATCCTACTAAATTGAGTGGATAATGTGTAATGCTTAAAAATTAGCGACTAGGGTTGATAAGTTGTCAACTTGTTGAAAAGATATCAATCCAAGTCATCAAAATTGTAAGGAAAGTTCACTAAAGACTATTTTGGGTTGACAAATAGAGGTGACGGCATGTTAATAAGTTGAGATATCAATTTCCATTATCAATATTGTAAATTTTTTAGATCCTATTTTGGGTTAACGACGAGGTTGACGTGCTATCAATAAATTGACGAGCCACTAATTTCCATCATCAACTATCTAAATAACTTTAGGTGATTTTATTTTAGGTGGACAAAGGGGCTGGCAAGATGTCAATAAGTTGACGATTTGTCAACCTCCATCGTTTACATGTTGATAATGATCAAGTCATACTATTTAGAGTTGACGACTAGGGTTGACGACCATCCCATGCCATCAACAATGTTAATGTAACATAATGTTTTTGTATATTCTTTCTTTATTTTCATGTGAATTGATTCTTGTCTAATGGCAAAGATACTATCATGACTCAAAAGGGTCAACTAAAGTGCACTAGAAAACAAGCAACCAAAAATACCTCAACTCGGAGATTGTTTGATGAATTTGAACATGAATATGAAGGATCTAGACCACAAGGATATCATACAAGGTAGATTCTTCGTATAAGGGAGCCAACACCTACTCTGATAAGGGTGTGGTATCTATTGAGAGTGAGTCTAACTCTAAAAATGAAATCTCTGAAGAAGAAAACTCTCCTACATCTGAAAACCCTGTGGAAAAAGTTTTTCAACCTTGAGGTGATGTGATTAAGAGTAAGAACCACAGTAATCGAGATAGTGTGCGATGGGAAATGGAAGGGTCATCCAAAATTTATTATGAAGGGTTAGCAACTACGAAAACATGCAAAATGAATGAATCTCTATCTAAGAAAGTTAGGATCGTTACATCTGGGACGAGCAGATATTCAAAAATTTAAAGAACACTAAAATTATATGACTTGGGATGGACCACCAAGATAGAAGGTTTATACTATGTAGCCATCATCCATTCATTTTATGCAAACTACACTGCTATCTTAGAGATCATGTGCAAGAATAGAGAGAAGGTCATGGACAAACTAAATATGGATCAGATACCAGTTTGGGGATGTAATAGTGGACTTCTTTGATCGAACCATTAATATATTCTTGCATGGAGCAGACATTATACCGCCAACCACTACTCCAAAGTTCTAACACATAATGACTGACTGAGCTAACCAACACCTTTGGTTAGCACAAGTCTTAGAAGAAGGAGAACTAGAGTGGGTGCATAACCCAAATGCCAAGATCAAAGAATCTTTATTATCTCAATTAGTGAAGTTTTGGTAGGGTATTATGCAATTCAGATTAATGCCAACAACGGGAGGTAACACATTGTGTGAGGCTAGAGCATTGTTAGTAGAAGGTGTAATATCTGTGTTTTCACTAATTTTTTGAGAAATAATTATTAATGAGATAAGATACGAGTTATAAGAATAGATACAACATATCCTTTCCTATGCTTGATCACTACGTTATATGAGGAGGTTTATGTTCCTATAATCTCTGGATTAGCTTATAAAGTGAGAGGAACAAAGAGACATACTTTTAGTAGAGAGAGAGATAAAGTTAGGCCCCCATTTAGTCTGAGTAAGAAAAATAGTCTAGGAGTTTATACATAAATCATATGGGGGTAGGGGTGGGGGGGGGGAGAGGGTCAGACTCCTTCAACATCTTCTAGATTTGTATAAGGTATACAACTTCCTCTAGAAGAATCTCTTTATATTTCCTCTTCTCCAGTAACTACGCCTACAGTTGAGATTACAGAAACAACAGTTATCATAACTTCATTCTTCGAGTATGCAATCATCCCCAATAATTTTAAGAAAATGGTCAAACAAGAAAAAAGATTTGATGCTTAGTTGAAGATTTTTGCTCAATTATTTGAGCTATTCGTTAATAAAAAAATCAAAGAAGCTGTGGCACCTTATGCTAATCTCTATGGGTATATCAACTACATCGAACATCGAGTAGTGATAGATTGACAGAAATAATGGTTCTTGATCTTTATAAATTTTAGGCAACATTGGAGAGAGCGAGGGATGATATAATAGCTTTATAGAGCCATTACACCTTGACATTTTTAGCCCCTGTTTGATGAGGACTTAGATAAAGAAGAGGAAATATTGTATGACATAGATAGAAAACCGATTGATCTTAATGGAAAAGGTAAAAGGAAAAGAGTTAAAAGTGTAGAAAGAAAAAAGATTGAGAAAAAAAGAAAAGGGAAGGGGTAAAAATATTTGAAAGAAGCATCGAGGATGTCTAAAGAAGCAACCAAACTGAGTAAAGGAGCATTGCGGGCTAGAGATTTGAGAGCCTCTGCTAATGGACTACCCAGTGATTTGGGTACTATTGAGGTGCCACTATTGTAAGCACATCAGTGGGATCTGGTGCTACTACTGATATTTCTAAGACTGCTGATATAGCCTTATAATTGGTGTCACATGACAAAAGCACCTAGGATACTATAGTTACATCCTCATCTTCATTCTTAAAATTTAGAAATAATGCATTGGAGACAATGCATAACTTTTGTTACAAAGGTGAGGGTACTTGCAACCACAAGGGTTTATTGGATGTATTGTATTCCTTTGTGTGCTATTTAGGGAACTAGCATATTTAAGACATTTTACTATTGTTTGTGTTTTGTGTGTTTATTGTGTGTTGTGTACAAAAATCCATTATAAATTTTATGATATTGATGCTGAATTATACACTGAGTCCATGCCTTCAATTAGTTGTTTACGAATATGGCAAATTTGTCTTATGGTTGAGTATTAAATGAACGATCAATGATGATTATCCTATTCTGTTCATGAGTGTGTGATATCTTTGTACTATTTTCTTATTGTATGCATGCATCAAGAGCTTTCCCAATTTATTTAGTTAGGTTGCAAGTAGGCATCTCGGAAGGGATCACATGCCATTTTTGATATTTAGTCCACTTATCCTAAATAAGAAATCAAAAAAATGTTGTTATACCCTTTGATCCTTGTTTGAGCTAATATATCATCTTTGCCAAAACCTTTTCACCTTCCCTATATTTATAGATAAAACCCTATTTTGGCCCCAATTAATATGTGAATATCATACACTCAACTCAAACAAATCACCTAAGTTGAGGGTGGCTACTATAGAAGGGTGTGACAATTAAAAGAGGGTGTGAATCGAGAAGTGGAGAAAAGAAGTTTTTATGAATGTGTGCAGCAACATGCATACATTTATTCTAAAAAATTAAAAAATTAAAAATAATAATAATAAATAAAAAACTTACCATTATAAAGTATTTGACCAAGGGAATGAATAAACTCATGGAAGTTACTATACTAGAAAAGAAAAATGGGTGAAACATTTAAGTGAACAAGAACAAAATTTCAAGTTAAATGGAAATGCATAGCAAAATCATGTCAAGGATGGCTAAGTAACTAATTTAAAATTTATTCGATTTACATTTAAGCCTTCAATACGAGCCGAGAAAAGTTTTTCAATGATCTTAGTTAACCTACTGGATAACCAAAATAGAATGGTAAGGGCAAGCCTATGGCCTAGTAGGTGAACAATTTGAAATTTCATTGTGAGGTTGAGAGATTTAATTTCTAGTTCCCAAAAAAAACGTGATAGTGTTTGTGATGAACCTCTTTATTTTAGTGAGGGCATATGAATAGAAATTGTAATCTTTGAATCTTAGATTGAATACTCTAAGTGTACGTAGTGTTGCTAGTTTGAATTGTAATGCTAAGCATGGAATACTATGGTTGTTTAGAAAATAGATCACACTCACCTTAATGGGTTTAAGTGGAAAGTTAGAAATGATATTCTATCAATTGATACTCTATTGTATGCATAAAACCATATTATGTAATTGCTTGAGGACAAGCAAGAGTTCTAAGTTGAGAGTGTTGATGCGCCGACTTCCAGACAACACATTGAGGATTTTAACTCAGAATAATAGCAAGTTATTGATTAAATTGTTTTTTTAATTATATTTAGCTTGATTTTGAAAGAAAATTCAAAGTTTGAGATAACCAAAGAAAAGGAGAAAAAAGTTATTTTTACAACTAGAATTGATTAGTATTCAAGTAAGTGAGTAGCTGTCAATCCTAGTCGTCAATTTGAAGCAGTTACAAGAATTAGTTGAAAACCTAAAGCGATGGGCTTCCAAGAGAGTGAAGAGCTATCAAATTTCATCATCAACTTGAAGATGAATTATTCAAATAAAGGACTCAATTGATGACACTAGTTGACGAGCTATCAAGTGTGGTCTTCAACTGTTGAGTGGAAGTTTAGCTATTTGATTTTTGAACTTTGAATTCTCTAGATAGAAATTGTAGCTTTTAGGGGTTTCTCATTATCATTTTAACTACTTTCCTTAGATGTTATTTTGTGAAACTAGTACTGCAGATTTGAATTATGTTTTTCGCTATTTTGGAAAACTATTGTGGATTTTAAAAACAGAACTGAAGTTGACTCCATATTTTATAAGAATAAATATTTACTTTATGAATTCATCTTGTACAATATTCCATAAAGTCACGAGCAACTAAACTCCCACAACTGGGGTTGTGGGAGCCACAGTGAATTCATTATCTGATTGTTAGTTTCATTAGGATTTTGATTATGGGATTTATATTGATGATTCTATTATTTTAATATATTTCTATTGGTGGAAAACATTATAACATGCCTAGTATAATTTTCTTGAAATAAGGGATCAAAACAGGAACATGGATTATCAATGAGGATTCCCAGACATTAACTTTCCGTCTAATGGTCAATGCTTTGACGACATTAACCAACTAAAAATGAAATCAAACTCAAGTACAAGGTTACTTTAAGTTCAAAAGAATTAAAGAGCTAAACACTTAAGTTAGCTTGAAAAATTCTTAGATGACTACAGGCATTGATAATGTTATATCTCCCAAAAGTCATGAAAATCTGATCTAATAATTAGCAAGTGGCAATGATATTAACCAGAGTAATCATGACTCTAGATCAAATTCTTTACTTATTTAAAGCTCTACAAAGTTAACATTATATTTTTAACAATAATCAAAATACTATTTTATAAATTGTTACAAAAAAATCCCCCATCTTATGGAAATTATTGGCTATCAGTTAATTAAATCACAAATATATTAATTAGAACCATATTCCATTTAGGATTCATCCCCAAACTTTGTTGGGTTATATATTTGATGATGACTTCTTATGCTTCTTTAAAGGGTCATCTAGTTTTGGCATATACACGACAGGGAATACGATTACCAATTGAGTTGTAATGTTTATTTAACTTTTAGTCTCATTTCCTAATTTGACTTTTATTTTTTGTTTTTGTGTATTGTAGGCTAAGACTTGTGAATTCCACAAACTCTCCATTCAGGTAACCATTGCTACTATTTGATCTTTAACTCTCAAGAACCTTAAGGGGAAACATGGAAGCCCAACAAGAAGCAGAAAGATTGGCTGTTCTAGACGCCTAATAACTGAACTAATAGAATTTAGGTATACCTTGTAATCTTTGAAATATTGATAATGAATACATGGGTGATGATGCTTTTGTTGATTATATGGATGGGTACGAGTTTAAAATATCACACCAGCAAATCAAAATCAGCGAGCATAAGGTAGAAATGCTAATAGCCCACGGTTAACTTTACTTTAGATAATAAAGATGAAGATGATTTAAATGGGGGCTGGTGCTGCTAGAGAGATTGTGCTACCCCAAGCTACCTTCTAGAGTGAAATTTAATATCACCAATACAATAATACAATTGTTGAACCTAAAGAGATTATTTGGTGGACGGCCTGGAGATAATCCGAACATGCATTTAGTGAATTTTGTCAACATATGTAACTCTTTTGATTATCCAGGACTCAGGAAAAATGCAATGCACCTGAGGTTATTCTCGTTATCTTTTTTTCTAAGGAGGCAACTTTCTGGATGGCTGAACATACACCTGATTCTATAACAAACTAGAGGCAATTGAAAGCAGTTTTCCTAGAAATATTTTTTTTCCCATCTAGGATGTTATAGTTGAGGGACGAGATTAGTACTTTTAGGAAACTACCTAAAGAGGACCTACATGAAACATGGATGGGGTTCAAATAAAAGTTGTTTCAATGTACAAATCACAAGGTAAATGATGAACAATTGATGGAAATATTCAATAGAGCATCGAATTTGAATCAAAGCCAACAATTGATAATGCTTTAATGGCACGTACTTTTACTGAGAAGACTAAGATTTTGGATAGGTTGACAACAACTAGTGGAGATTGGCATACCAGGGATTTTGAGGTAGTAAGCAATACATACACAGTTGGTATATCACCCTAGCATCGCCGATGAGAAAAGAATGTGACTAGGATATGACACATTTGAAGATGTAGATGGATCTATTGACCAAAAACACATTATTTGGTAATGTTGATAAAGAAAAGGCAATAGGGTAAAAAAAAAATAGAGTATTTGAGTCTGATTTCAAGGAAGAAGAAAATTTTTTGAACAACTAGGAGGTTACCGGGCCATGACCAATGAGACCAAGGTCAAAACTATTAGAGGGGTAATTATTATGATAAATATGGTCATAGTGATTATGATCAAGGTAATTTGAAGAACAAGGATTATCAAAGCAGATTGTATGTGCTACATAAAAATGTGATAATGCTATGAATGAATTTGGGAAGATATCTATGGAGGCCATGATAGCAAAGTTGCTGAAAGAAATAGAATCTACTGATACAGGTGTTAAGGAGATGAAATGTCATTTGTCTTCTATGAGTCATCTAGTTTATTCACATTCCACTTCTATTAGGTATTTTGAGCACCAGATAAATCCATTGTTAGGGGCTTTCAACCAACAAAAGATTAGAACTTTACCAATTGATATAATACAGAATTTAAAAAATGATGGTACATGTTTAGCTATTAACATATGAAATGGTAGAGTGTTACCCAAGCCTTAAGTCGTATATAGATGATATTGCATCAGATGATCAGGTTTTGTATAAATAAAGTGTCAAAAGATGATCCAACTAAATTAGAAATTTTGGAGAACATAGGTGAAAGGAAGGCTACTATTGGGCAAACTCCTAATATGAGGAATAAAGATGAGTTGAGCACGAAGAAAGGGAAAGAATTAGAAATTGAACAAGCCAAGTTTCCTAAACCTCCTTTTATATTTCCACAAAGGATGACAAAAAGGGTCGAGGATGGCAAATTTAATAAATTCATGGCCATGCTAAAGTAGTTGTCAGTAAATGTCACATTGGCTGAAGCGTTGGAACAAAGGACAGGATATGCTAAGTTCATGAACGATCTTGTCCATAAAAATATAATAATAAGCTATGATCTAGTTGGTAATCTTCATTACTATAGTGCAATTGCCACAAGATTGTTGGTTCAAAAGAAATCTGATTCGGGATCATTTACAATATCATACATAATTAAGGTATTCAATTTTACTGAGGCACTCTGTGATCTTGGAGAAAGCATCAATTTAATGCCCTTAGAGATATATTAGTAATTGGGTTTAGGAGTCCCCAACCCAGCATCGATGTGGCTATTAATGGTAGACCATTCAGTCAAACGTCCCATTGGGATCCTTTATGATGTATTAGTAAATGTGTAATAATTTATATTGCCATAGACTCTATAATTGTTTATTGTGAAGTTGATTTTAAAGTACTCATAATCTTAGGTATATCATTCTTAGCAACTGAAAATGTTCTAGTAGATATGGAGAAGAATGAGCTTAAATTTAGGCTCAATGATGAAGAGGTAAAGTTCGATGTCTGTTAGTCAATGAAATAACCAAGATATATGAGTGTTGTCTCTAACATTGATATGGTGGAGGAAAGTGAAACAGTAGTGCCTATTGAAGAGAGATTCATTGTTGAGATATTGGCAGTAGTGTTGATGAATTTTGAAAGCGATGGAATTGAGGAGTATGATTAAAAGTATGTGCCCAAACATGTATGGGTTCGTACTTATATCTATCAAAGAAGCTAAACTTGTACTTGAAGAACAAACCAACACTGATAGTAAAGAAATCTACTGAAGAACGATCAGTTCTAGAGTTGAAGGAGTTGCTTGGACATTTAAGGTGTGTCTTTTTGGTCAAAAAGGCTGCAGATTTAGTTGAATCACAAGTAGAAGCTCTTGTATCAGTATTAAGGAGTTATAAAAAAGCTATTGGGTGGACTATTGTTTTCATGACATGATTTCCAAATCATGATGTCACCTACTCTATCCCACCAGTAAGTAGGACAAACCATAACACAAAGTTAAAAACAATGGGTTTATGTGGTGGAAATTCCCCAAAAGGGCCTAATAGGAAATTCAACACAATAAATAAGCAAGAGAATGGAAATAGTTTAAGGGTAGTTACTACATAAATACCATCCCACGACCTAGTAAAGCCAACACAAGAGCATCTAGAAATAGAAATACAACCCAAGCATCTACAATAATCAATACATCTGTCTTGAAACAAAAGACTAAATATAGAAAGATAGAAGGAAATAGTCGATTCAGACTCTAAGAGCTCACCCTATCTCCAGATATCAACACCGCACGAACACAAA
This sequence comes from Capsicum annuum, assembly GCF_002878395.1. Taxonomy (NCBI): domain Eukaryota; kingdom Viridiplantae; phylum Streptophyta; class Magnoliopsida; order Solanales; family Solanaceae; genus Capsicum; species Capsicum annuum. The sequence goes on along the minus strand of NC_061115.1, from coordinate 77,155,723 downwards.
TCAATGGCAAAAACTAGTACTTGGATCTTCACCAAAAGGTACAGAAGTATAGTATGAGTATCAAGAAAATGGGTACTCAGTAGGGATCATCGATCGACTGAGCTAAATCATGACATAAGAATGATAGAATGCAAGATAGCACAAGTAATTAAAGGTAAGGAAACTTACCTGAAATATCTCTAACATTTCTATACATGAATAAATAGATAACAAGAATATCATCATAACATAACATAAAATATCAACACATGCAATCATAACCACAAAATTGGCTACCCATCCGCCAGTTGGGGTAGAAAAAAAACAACCTATCGTAAGCCCCCATAAGCCTAAAAGGTAAAAACAAGATAGAATAACCTTCCACCATTATTTATCAACTCTGATATCACCATTGGAATTCATCTAAGTCATGATGCAGTATAACCTTTGATTGTCCGTATTCATCATTTGTAAATAAGTGAACACTTACCAACAATCAATCATGTAGCAACTAATCCTCAAATATTAATAAATCATTCTTTATTAACTAAACATCACTTATCCACTAATCATTAATTATCAACTAGCCAATATTTAGTAACTAGCCAATATATATCAACTAACCAATATTTAGAATCTAGTCCATATTTATCAACTAACAAATATTTAACAACTAGCCAATATTTATCAACTAACCAATATTTAGTAACTAGCCAGTATTTATGAACTAACCAATATTTTGGAACTAGCCATTATTTATCAACAAACTAATATTTTAGTAGAATCTAGTCATATCCTGCCACATTAAAATTATTTCCTCATTTTCAACTTTGCTAGATTGTCAATCTCACACCCGATGTGATCATATCATAATAACTATATCATCATAGTATAATACGTATAGCTGGTCTTGACCTAGTAAGGATATTCAACAATATCCTTATAATATTATCATACTCATCTTCCAGCCTTGCTAGACATATATATATAACATCATAATCATCCTTCGACCTTGCCGGGCATATATCCCCATAATCATCCTTCGGCCTTGCTGGGTATATACCATCATAATAAATCTCTTGCTGGTATATATCATCATAATCATCCTCCAGCCTTATAGTCCATATAGCATCATAATGTCATCATCAATATCACCACTATCATAGCAATCCTTCGAATTTCTATCAGGTATAAATAATTAATATCATTATCAATATGGACAATAACATAATCATTAGAGTATGTAACAACATAACTATGAACATAATTTATTAAAATGATCTATAATTGTAATCGAAATTATGAATTCTCACGTAACCAATAGCATGATTGCCAACATAGTAAATAAGCACGATCTTTGGAGTAATCAGTAGCATATTGTAAGACCTTCAAAATTTCAATCATTTTATTTTTTTCCATCCCATGTTTGAAATATTGATTTTTTACTAGAATTGTGTTAAGGGATATTAAAGAGTTAATTCAGAAAAGTTTTGAAATTTTTGGAGAGGGTTGGGGGATATTTTGAAACCCCGAGGAAGTAGGGGCCCGCGATATCAACATGCCATAGATGTTAAACTCCATGTTTTCACCATTTCATAGTGTTTAACCTCCCTAATATTGTCATGGCATGGAGGGTAGTCTCGCAATATTGACATGCAACACCAAGGCATAATTTTCATGTAGTTTAAATTTGGGCTTTTGGAACTTTTAACCCTTATACGACCTTTAAATATAAAATAAGCTTATTTCCTTCTGTTTTAAAATACCAAATTACTCTCTTTCACTCTCAAACTCAAAACCCCAGAAAAACTCAAGATTTTCATAGAGAATTCATCATCCGGGCTCCAAGCTTCAAACTGATTAAAAATTCTTGCGTGTTTCAGGCTTGCATCTCTTCCCTAAATTGATTTTAGGCAAAAATATGTATTTAATTGTTCTACATATGATTTAATTGTTAGATTATGAATATGGGTTGAGCGGTTTGGAATGATTATTACATGATTGAATCCTAGTGGTTTTGAATGGATTGTTTATGCTTTTTTCTCATGATTTTGAACCGTGGGAATTGGAATGAGGAACATAGGTTTTCCCAAATTTTATGTTCCAATGGTTTGGTATTAGATTTAAACTCAACCCAACTTTATGAAATTTCTTTTGAAACACAGATACATATATATATGATTTAACCAGCTTTTGAAACCTTGCATTATATAAAAGGTTAATGTAATATAAATGATTTTTAAAGGCCTTGTAGGCCATGGATTAATTTTAAATTGTATCTTGAGAGTCAAATAGGGGTCTTAGATTCCCCCAAATTATCTGGGTGGATGGGGGTCATGGATTCCCCTATCTTACATGGATTAGCTTGCAAGCCTCATTAGTATGATGATACAAAACTATTAATGACTTGACAAATGACTCCTTGGTTAATTGGATGGGTTTATCTGCAAGCATTTTAATTTGGATTGAAGGGGGGCTTGTATCTCTCTTTGGAAGGTGGAGGCTCCTAGAGGACCGACACTGGAAACCACGTTTGCTAGTGTGGGAGTCTTCGTAACCTTATGCATAGTTCACATTTTATATATAAATTTCTTGGATTAGAGTAGGGTAATGGATTCCATTGATTTTCCTTGGAATTCTATGGTTCATGTGGCTAACACGGATTGGGGCCCTTCCACTGGGGAGCCAGACCCATATAGCCCATGGGTATTTTTAAAATGGTTAGAGCTACACAGTCCAGATTAATGATTTTAAAAATCTCAAGCCTAAACCTTGTTCCCTATTACGACATCTTATATATATGTATATAAATATGTACGTTATATTTTTGAATGATTTCAGGACATGGAATTATGTTTTCATATCCCCTGAGTTACGTGCTAGAACTCACCCACTAACAGCCTAAGGACACTTTATTGTTCCAGAATGCAGGGTCTGAAGATAGTTTTTTTACCTTAGTGTAACATTATATGGATTAGCACATGTGTCGAGTAACTGTGAAGTGCTGATCCTCCATCGTTTAAAAGGCCTTATCATTTCCATATTCTTTTACTTTCACTTAATATTATTGGATTTTTTTGGTCATGGTTGGGGGCATGTCCCAAATTTTTGGTATTCTAGTTGTAGAGGCTATTGTGGACAGATGCGGGTTGATTGGTCATTGTTTTGACACTTAGTTTTGCTTAGTAATTTATCTATATCCTTATTACCATTTAATTGGTTTCCACAGTGTTTTATTAATACTATTATTATGCTCTTGAGGTTCAGTTCGGGGGGTGGTCTCTAGTTAACGAAAGACATGATACACCCATCACGACCTGACACTAGTTTGGGTTGTGACACATATTAAATAAAATAACCAATAAGCATGCTCTTTAGAATAATCCATAATGTATTCGCTAATACAGTCATTAAATATGACCTCTAACGTAATCAATATGTACTATCAAGCATAGGAAATAACTTGTCAATAGCCTAATTAATGGTTTATCAATATCTTAAATGGTAACTTATCATTAGATTCATTAATATGAAATCCATATCATAATCTATAGATTAATCATAACATAATTACTATCTTAATTTATGGTTTAGTCAATATCATACTCAAGGGCTCATTCAGTACTATATTCGATAGCCCAATCAATAGCCAAAATAATAGCATGTTCAATAGCCCAACATAAGATTATCCTATATCTATATCTATCTATCTATATATCTATATATATATATCATAATAGTTTAAGAAATGCTTCCAACGTCATCATTTAAGCAATACTCCCAGCGTCATTCATCATAACCAACAAGTACTAAGGCATCTAAATATCACTGAAATCACCATCTCCCTATATGTACACAAGAATATATAAGGAGTCTTGGCCTAAGGTGGGTCATTATGACCACGTCTAAGTCCTCAAAATAATTACAAAGCAGTGTCTTCTCCAGATGAGTCTAAGGTATTTAAATCCACTAATAGATATCGAACAAGTCCCAACTAGTTCTAGGATAGCAATTTCTATTAATATAGAGCAACTAGATCAATTTCGCGTATTGTAAGGCTATTTGAGTAAGTTTCATTCTAACCTCAAGTGACCAAGGAAAATAGCCTCTTTAATTGAATAACTAAGGTTTTTCCATCCTAGCAAGAGCCTACAAGGTCAATTTCATCTAAGATAGGAATAACTATGCTAATCATTCCCAAAATTATAGTCAAGATAGCCTAAATGATCCAACTAATCCCAAGTATTTCAATTTATCACATCAATGCCTAAACTCATCCTAAATCCAACACAATATAATAAAAAATATATGAAGTAACTCAATCTAACAAGGGATAAAATCTAGCAAACCTGGGTGCCAAAAAAAGCTCATAAGATCAACTAAATAACAACTTTTCCCTTTTGAGAAGCTTCCATAAGATGCCAAGACATCAAAATCATATTCTATTCATGAATACTAGAATAATGACACTCATATTGAACCATTGTTCTTCGGATCCAAAAATCATATCAAAATCCCATGTGGTCTCTTTTATGGAAAATCACAGTTTTGAAACCAACCCAATGTTCCCACAGGATCAAGGAATCATTGCCCTAAAAAATGAGTGAAATACAAGCTAATTTAGGGTTAAAATGATGCCCCTACACTTTTGGGATTTTTTGACAAGAAATGGAAAAATAAACCATGAATCTTGAGGAATCTTACCCCAAATCAGAAGGAGAATTAAGAAATAACCATTAATCAAGCTTCCTAAATCACCCACAAGTTGCAATCCCAAGTTATCTCACTATTCAGGGAGCTCTCAATAAGATGTGTGAACAATGAGAAAAGTAGGGCTAAAATAGTGTATTTTTACCATTACCAGATTCTCGGGTCTTCGAATTATGACTAGACACTCCTAATTATGGTTCAGGACATTAGCATAAAAAGTTGCATTCGTGACATTTCCCATTGGAAATCGTAGAACTGGTCTGCCAGCAAAGGAGTCACATTCGTGACTTGGTGTTCACAAATTGATGTGTTGCAATCGCAACACTTACTGGTTATTCCAAATTATGATCACAATCTAAGGACCACAATAGGTGCATTAGATTACTATTAAGATTTTGAATTTTTCATGTCTCTGCCAACCCCCCAGGATTCATCAAAAATCCCATATACGTAAACAAAGTACATAACTATGCGAAATTTGATGTTACAGACTTAATGACATAGTAAAAATTTCCATCTGAGGTTGTTTCAAAAAAATATAGGTCCCACACTTATATTTAATTTTCTTAACTGTCCGATCGATAGGTCAAAATGAGCTCAGATGCCTCAGACTCAAACCAAATGTCCACCAAGCCTAAAATTGAGATTCAAAATGTGCTGGGATAGTCAGCATTTGCATTTGAGGTTATTTGACTAAAGTTTTTGCTCAGTGGACATTTGGAGCTTGCAAAGACATAAAAATAGAAAAATGGCTCTAAAAATAAAAAGAACTGCCCAACATCCACACTGTCAGTTCTAGGAAGTCATAAATGACTTGGGGCATCTATAAAGAAACTCTAACAACAAAAATAATGGGAAATATTAAAAACTACCTGAAGGGTCATTGCAATACCCACTACTAAAGAAACTTTCATCAGAAAAAGTTAAGGATTATGATATACCTAAAGTCTAGAGTAGGTGAGGATACTGGGTTTGTATCTCACTCTTAATATCCCAAGTGGCCCTTTTCATTAGGCAATGACTCCACTGAAACTTAACTATAGAAATCTCCCTAGTGCACAACCGCCTAACATCACTAGCTAAAATAACCATTGGCTTCTCTATGAAGGTCAAACACTCATAGAACTTGACTGACTCCCATCTAAGCATATGAGAAAGATTATAAATATATTATGGCAATATACAAAATGGAAAACTAGATGGACAACAGTAAAATCTAGAGGTAGATCTAACTTATAAGACACCTCACTATTAGTGCAAAGAATCTTGAATGGTCCAGTATATCAAAGGATGAGATTTCCCTTTCCCTCTTACCTAATCATACCCTTCATGGCGAATACTTGGAGGAATAATCGATCACCATCTTCAAATCTCAAGGCACAGAGTCTATGATTTGTATAGGCCTTCTGCCTACTTTGAGTTTCTCTCAACCTGTCCTAAATCACTATGATTATATTCAACAACTCCTAAAGAAAATTAGTAACATGGGGCTAAATCTCAAAAGTCTCAAACTATTCAATAAGAGAACGATATCTCCTATAATGTAAAGCCTTAAAAAGTGCCATATTAGTACTCGGATGATGACTGTTGTTATAAAAAAATTATTATAAGGCTAAGTGCTCCTTCTATTGGCCTTCAAAATCCATAACAAAAGCTCGGAGGATATCTTTAATCATCTAATAGTCCTTTCGGACTGGCCATTGATCTGAGGATAGAAGTCTGTAATAAGGTCCACTTGACTACCAACTCTTCTTGAAAAACTCTCAAAAATCTATGAGTGAACATGAAATCTCAGTCTAAATTAATAGATATGGGTACACTAAACATAGATTTGACCTAAACTATCAGTACTAAAGGACACCTGAATAGGAATGGAATAGAGATACTCATCACAGCCAAGCCTTTGTTTGGGTCATGACAAACTTGGTATTAGAGCATAATTTAGAGTCGTTAGGTGTCCATACATACATGTTGAGTAGAGTCCTTTTTATGGGTTTATAGCATTCCATACTTTTATGAAGGAGGATATAAGGCATTTAGGAATATTTATCTCTCTTGCGCTATATTTTTGGGCTATAAAGTCTAGTGTCTTAAATTTCCCTAACTTAAATTTACCTATATTTTAGATCATGCCTCCCCGAGAATCGAATATTTGTAGAAATTTTGTTGGGAACTCTATCCTACCTAAGGACAATGTAGAGGGGACTTGCCTTGTGTATAAAGTGTAGAACCGGTCTAGCATCCTTTCTCTAGATTGTACTGCCCCTCGTAGAGTTTTTCCAATTCTCACTAGTCCTCCCCAATATTCTCTAATTAATGATACTAATGCCTCAGTACCTCAGGTGATATTTCAAATGAAGAGTTCCCTCGAATTAATCTATTTTCTTACTCAGTTGATGACCTCTCAGCCTTTTCAATCAGATCATGTTAGCTCAGTTGCTCCTTCTTCTAAGATTACTAGAGTTAGTCAGTTCATTAGATTGAATCCCCCAACCTTTACTGGCTCTAAAGTTGAGGAGGATCCTTAAGGGTTTTTAAATGAGATCGAAAAGATATTAAGGGTGATGAAGGCTACCAATTTTAAGGGTTTATTATTAGCTACATACAAATGGAAGGATGTATCTTATTAGTGGTATGAGTAGTGGGACAAGTAGAGAGGTGATAATGAAGAGCCAACTTTATGTGATGAGTTTTCACGTGCATTTATTGGTTATTTATTTTCTCACAAGCTGAGAGAAGCAAAGACAGAGGAGTTTGTGAATCTGAGTAAGGCAAGATAAGTGTGAAGGAGTATACCGTAAAATTTCAACAATTATCTCTTTATGCTTTGGAGTTGATGTCTTTTATGAGTGCAAATATGAGGAAATTTTCTTCAGGGTTGTCCCGTGACTAGTATTAAAGTGCAAGGCTTAAATATTAAACAATGACATGGACATATTCAGACTTATGGTCAATTTACAATAAGTGGAGGATGAAAAGAAGAGACAAGCAAAGATTGGAGAAAGGTAGAGTGTGAAGTTTAGGCATTCAAAGTAGGGGGAAAATCTGTAGAATAATAGAAGATATGGTAGGCTGTAGAGTAAGAAGAAGACTTGGGGAAATTTTGGTTCATATTCTTTGGCTAGTGCCCCGAATTCTAATCTATCTGGTGATCATCTCTTTTAGGCTAACTATGGATTAAAGGCACAGGCTGCCCAATCTTAAGGTAGTAAACCTCAGTCAGCACCATTATCTCCTCTTTGTCAATTTTGGGGAAAACTTTACCATGGTCTGTGTAATAAAGAGAGGAATTAATTCTATAATTATGGTTATCCTAGTCATATAAAATGATATTTTATAGTAACTAAAGTTTCCATGAGAGCTACTAAGGTCCCGATTTCTACTTCTTTAGCTCCTGCACCAAATGGCACTATTTTCGGCACCTACACTAGCCAAAATTATCTCTATACACTTGCTACTCTCTAGGAATCCGAGGCATCTCAAGATGTTGCTGGTAAATTATAACTTTTATTTTATGATGAGTATTATTTTCTTGACCAAGTGTCTACCCTTCCTTACATGACCCCTTATGTGGCTGCGTATTTTGGTTTTGGTCCCAAAAGTATTTTCGAACCCTTTTTGGTGTCTACCCCGATGGGTCATTATATTGTTGCTAGAAATATCTATAGGGTTGTGTGATGTCTATCTTCCATAGAAGCACTTTGGTGGTTATGGTAGAGTTGGATATGGTAGATTTTGATGAGATCTTAGGGATGGATTAGCTTCTTTCATGCCATGTGTCTCTAGATTGTAGGAGCTGAAAGGTTACTTTATAATTTCCTAAGGAGCGAATACTATAGTGGGAGGGGAGTTCCATAATACATATAGGAAGTTTCATCTCTTATCTTAGAGCTCAGAAATGTGTTTCAAAGGGGTGTCTACACCATCTAGTTTGGATTAAAGATTTTCACTCTGAAAGTCCTTCACTTAAATCTACCCTTATGGTTAGTGAGTTTCCTAAAGTATTTCCTAATGATCTTCGAAGAATTTTCTCCGGACAGGGAAATATATTTAAGGATTGATCTTCTACCGAATACTTATCTTATATCTATTCCTCTTTATAAAAGGGCTCCATTTAAATTAATAAAGCAGTTAAAAGATCTTATTGATAAGGGATTTATTCATCTTAGTGTTTCTCCATGAGGTGCTCCTGTACTTTTTATGCATAAGAAAGATGGGTCTCTACGGATGTGTATATATTACCGTCAGTTAAACAAAGTGATAGTGAAGAATAAGTACCCTCTTCCTTGAATTGGTGATCTTTTCAATCAACTTCAAGGTGCTAGATGTTTCTCTAAGATTGATCTTTGTTCGGGCTATCATTTGTTGAAAATTTAGGAGGTTGATATTACTAAGACTTTTCTTCAAACCCGGTATAGTCACTATGAGTTTCTAGTTTTGTCATTTAGGTTGGCTAATGCCCTGAATGTGTTCATGCTCTTATGAATCGGGTGTTTAGATAGTTTATGGATCTATTTGTGATAGTGTTTATTGATAATATTTTGGTACATTCTAACACTGAGGAGGATCATGCCAATCACCTTCGAATTGTGTTACAGGCCATTAAAGATTAGATGTTGTATGCTAAATTGTCTAAGTATGATTTTTGGTTTAATGTAGTGACTTTTAATTTTCATTTTGTTTCAAGTGAAGAATTCAAGGTGGATCCATAGAAAGTTGAGGCAGTTAAGAAATGGCCTAAAACCATGACTTTGACCAACATTAGGAGCTTCTTAGGCTTGGCCGGGTATTATAGGAGGTTTGTGGAGAGTTTCTCCTCTATTGATGCTCCATTGACTAGATTGACTCAAAAGAAGGTCAATTTTTTGTGTTCCAATGCTTGTGAGGGTAGCTTTGAGAAGTTGAATGATAGGTTGACTTTTGCGCTTATTTCGACCCTTCCCATGGGTACTTGAAACACCTAGGTATTGGCCTTGAAAATTTGTTGATCCTTGAGGTCACTACCCTGACTACGACTTTTCTTATAATTTATAGTATCTCTATAAAGGTTATATGAACCCACTCATAAGGTGTCCAGTGTGTTTTCCAAGGTATACTATTTATACTATAACTTAAACCCTATGAATCGTCAAGATTCGGTATAGGTCGTAATGTCCCAATCGTAGGAAGACCAGTGTATCATCCTAAGTTTTTTATATGACTATGATTAGTATGTTATGAGTCGTAGCAACTGATTATGATTTGTATGGTCCAACTCATAACTAGGCTAGTATTGGTGTCCATAGACACTATCAGTTTATGATTGAGGGCAATAAATTATAGGGGGACCCTACAAGTTGTAAGGTCACTTGTAATGACTGACTGTAATTTTTTCTTCTTTTTACTAAGGATAGTTAGGATATTTCCCTCTTTCCCTAAACAAAATACATGGCCTATAAAAACTATTGAGACCTTATTCTTAAACATAACACACTTAAAATATATTCTCTTCTCTCTCAAATTCTCTTAAAAAATCAAGCTAGGGTTTTCTCAAGGTTATGCATTTAGGGGTCAATTCAAGGTTTCCTATCAATAATTGGGAATCCTTTGGGCATGCGACTCTACTCTAAAACTTTTTTCCCATAAAGCATAATATTTAAATAAATATTAATGTGTAATTGAATATGGGTTTTGACTTGTGTTGAGGGTTTCAACATGGTTGGTTTTTAAATTGTTTTCCCATGGATTATTGAGCATTGTTTATTCTTTATTAATGATTTTGAGGTTGTGGGGTTCTTGATTATGGCAAACAAACTAAGGGATTACGATTCCCCTAATTTTAAGAATAATGATAATAGAATTGGTAACATTCTCAACCTAATAGTATGAAATTGGTTTTAAATGTAAAAAGTATGCATATTAAACTATCTTTGAAACTAGTTGCATGGTGTAAGAGGACTATTGAAACATAAATAGGTTTGAGTCCTAAATTTATTAAATGGATTTGAGTCCCCAAATGGCTAATTATTTTGATGTTATTTTTGGTCGAGGGTTAAAGTCCTAGTAGGCTAAGTAGTTGACATGGCATGATAATGACCTTGCAAGTGAGGTTGATCTGATGATACCAATGAGATGCCTTAACGCATAATTTGTTCACTTACTTGGGAGTGTGTGTTAAATATTTTAATTGGGCTTAAAAGAAGGTTGTGTAGCTGGCATGGAGCTCGAGTTCCCTTACCTATGACCAGGGTGGTTTGTGTCCCCTTTATTATATGATTAGGAGGTTTGAGTCCCCCACATTATAATACATGAACGAGTGCTTTAGTCTCTTTAGTATATGACTGGGAGGTTTGAGTCCTTCATGCATTTATGTGAGATTATTTTTTTGTTCATGTGGATACACGTACTGGGGACCAATCGGGGGTGAGAGTTGGGGCCCATGTAGTCTATAGACACTATTTTATGATGGTTGAGCTTCATACTCTAGGTTAAAGTTTTAGAGTGCATATTAATCCTTGTTCCCTATCCCAACATGTTGTATAAGTATATATATATATATGTATGCATACATATATGAGAATATGTACATTGAGTTGAACTGAATTTGAATTGTCATTACTTTATCCTTATCTCTGGATTACATGCTAGTGCTCAACCCACTAACCATCCCGGGACTTTGTATCCCCACACAACACAAGCACCAGAGATACTTCTACTTATTCTTCAAAGTTTTAGGTAGATTGGCTTGGCTCATCTATCATCGGTGGTGAAGTAGTGAGCTTCCATTATTTGGAAAACTTGGACATTTCATTGGTTTCTATTCTTAGATTAGAGCTTAGAGTTTACATTATCATTAACATTGTCATTGTCATTGTGAGGGTCAGGGCATGTCTCGACACTTTATTGATTTTGGTTTTGTTAGAAGGATTTGTGGATTACTGTGGACTTAGGTTATATTGCTTCGTTGTTTTTGGTCGGTTATCTGTTATAGATATATCTTAAATTTCTTTGAGCTTATCTTATGCTATCTAGTTAAATGGTTGAAATTCATCTGCCATTAGGGGTATTGTGTTCGGTTTGGCTAGGTACAGAGGGTGATCTTCAGTCCTTATTGAACTTGAGATACTCATCATAGCCAGACCCTGGTTCAGTTCGTGAAATTTTTTTTATCATAGTCTAGGTTTAGTGTCATTGGGTGTTCACTAAGCCGTCTCAAGTAGAGTCTCTTTTATGGGTATATAGCATGCGACACTTATAAAAGAGAGGCTACAAGATATCTAGGAATGTTTCCCTTTTTTGTTGTTCTATTTTGGGCTATAGAGTCTAAGGTCCTATATCTCCTCTAATTCCCATTTATTCACATCTCAGGTCATTTCTCTATGATAATTAGAAGCTCGTGGAAACTCTTCTGTCCTACTTGAGGACAATATGGATGGAACTCATCCTACCTATGGGATACAAAGCTAGTCTAGGATCACTGCCTCTTGCTACCCATGTAGAGTCCTACCAGTACCTACCAGTCCTCCTTGGGCTTCTTAAGATGATGGTGTTCATGCGCCACCACCCCAAAGAGACATTTATAATGTTGAGATCTTCCATTATATTAATGTGTTCACTCAAATAGTATTCTCTGTGTCACGCCAGTCTGGTCTTTTGGTGGGAGAAAGAATCAGGAAAGTATGGGGGAGAGACATAGAAAGAAGTTTAGATATTCAAAGTATGGTGGGGGTCATCATGATAGAGGTAAACATAGAAAATAGTGGATCAAGGAAGGGAGTTAGGGAAATTCTGGTCCATACCTATTGGCTAGAGTCTTTTTTTATAATCTATTCGGTGATCATCATTTTTAAGATGGTAATGGTCTTAGGGCATGGGGTGCCCAGTATAAGTCTAGTGGAGCCTAGTTAATCCCACCATATCCTCTTTTTGGTTTTTCGATCAGTTGCATTATGGGTTCTATTATGAGGGGAAGAATCGATGCTTCAACTGTGGTCAGCCCGATCATATGCGGGGACATTGTTCTTCTGCTAGTTACCATAGGAGATAATAAGATTTTGTTTGCGAGTTATTCAATTTTTGTACTAATAGGTGCTACTTCTAGTACCAACACTAGTTGGAACCATCTGTATGCTCTTACCACCCTCCAGGATTCTGAGGTATCTCTCGATGTTTCTATTGGTACGCTCAAACTTTTCTCTCATGATGAATATTTTCTACTTAATCCTGGGTCTAGCCTTTCTTATGGGACCCTTTATATGGCTATTCATTTAGTTTTTTCTCTTTAGTGTATTCTGATCCCTATTCTGTGTCCACCATGATGGGTGATGCTATTTTAGCCAAAAGGGTCTAAGGGTTGTGTGATATCGGTCTATGGTATGGAGACCTTGGTGGATCAGATAAAGTTGCACATGTTAGACTTTGATGTGATTTTAGGTATGGATTGGTTGTACTTGCTCTATGTCTCTTTAGATTGCTGGACCCATAAGGTCATTTTCAAGTTTCCTAATGAGTTGGTTATAGAATGGGAAGGGAATTTCATAGTACCTTATAGAAGGTTTATTTCTCATCTTTGAGCCCAAAAATGGGTTTTCAAAGGGGGTTTATACCCTCTAGTTTGGGTTAAGACTTTTAGTTTTGAAGGTACTACTTAGTATCCAGTCATAATCTTCCTAGGATTCCTCTCAATAGGAAAATTGATTTTGGTATTGATCTTCTCCCGGACACACGATCTATTTCTATTCCTCCTTATAGAATAGTTCTGATTGATTTGAATGATTTTAAGGATTATTTAAAGGATCTTCTTGATAAAGGTTTTATTCGCCTAATTATTCTATGTGGGATGATCCTGTTCTCTTAGTGTGTATGAAAGATGTTTTTCTCTGGATGTGCATAGATTATCGACAGCTGAATCAGAAATTTAGGATGACCTCTTTATGAGGTGGGCTAGTATATTATGATGGGTAATTCATTAGTGGTGCATGATTGTTGTTAGACACCAATTTTGAACTTTAGATATTGAGTGTGGTGAGAAGAATATGCTTGCTCGAGGATAGCAATGCACGATCCATGAGAGTAAATTAGTAGGATTACTGTGATGTGTGGAAGAGATAAAGTTGATAACTTAGGAAATATTAGAGTGGGAAATTATGATATATGGTCCAGAGGTCTAGGGTTAAGTTAATGAATTGGGGGGGCTAAGTTATTAGATGAATTAAGGCATGGATTTTATATGAATATATTAAACCCCAGGTAGCTTCTGGGTAGATAATACTGTAAGTACATAAGTGCCAAGTGTCCCTCGTACATGTCTATGGTGATACCCTTTAGAGCGAAGTATTGTACTTATAGGTTTCGGAAGAAGAAGAATGAGGGCTGATCTTATATTTCTTTCCTAGTGGTAGGTTTCAGGTGAGATTCAGGGTGAATCTACTCCTAATCTAGAGATTCCCTTCTATTTTGGTTAAGAAGGCATTCAACCAGTTCCGTACATATTCTATTAGTGCTTATGCCTTAGGCCTGCATTCTTCATATTGTGTATGTCCATTCTCTAGACCCTAAACCAAAAACAATAATGGTTCTTAAGAATCCGAGCTTCCAAGTTTTCTAGCTCTATGTTATGATTCTCATTAGCCATAAATTCATGTATCATGTTATTCTTAGTTCTAAGAAACAATAGTTTCAACCGGTAATCCTTTCCTTATTCCTTGAATATAAATCTCGGCTTTATGTTAAATTACCCATGATATATGCAGTCATGTTTGTCAGGGTGCCTATTCCTAAGGACTCATGCTATTGTATTCTTATGTTGGAATGACCCTCAATTTATAATTTAGGTGGTTGGTATGGAGAACTTTGTGCCTATTTTACCGTGTCTCATTTCGCGGGTCTCACCTTATGTAGCCCAACTGATAGGAGTCGTAATTCAAAAGAAACCCTCTTACCTTTTATGCTTATACTTTAGTTGTGAAATGGCCCTTCTTTTTGGTAGTATGGCAGTGGCTATGTAAGTGTATTAATGCTATAGAAATAGAGTATGGATGTTCTCTGGTGCAAAAATCTTTGTGATGACTACTCGGGATAAGGCCATATATGTAGGAGGTTGAGTAAGATGAAATCTTGTTATATGAAGTAGTTAATAAGGGGAGATGTGGAGAAACCTTTACGATAGTAATTTAAAAAGGAAATCCATAAAGGGGTGTAGAAAAGATGGGCGTAAATGGTATAATTGATGGGGTGTAAAGTATAGGGTCCCATGGCTTACACTATAGTAATGAACTCGAGTTGTATTATTAGAGGGGTGTAAATTATAGGGTCCCATGGCTTACACTAGCACCTTTAACTCTGAGTTTGTCTTTTACATGGAAGGAATACAGATTCATACTCATGCCCAGTTGTTAGGTATTTCTGGGCGGGATTAGTAGATTTAAATGGTGGAATGTTATGTTCATAGCTAAAGCATAGTGGAGGAGCATGGTTATACATGTGAGTTACTTTATTCTTTATTTGAGATAAAGGAAACTTCTAGAGAGGCTAGAAAAAAGATGAAGATAAAATATACATTATTGTTCCCTACTCTAGATAATCATGCGTAAGGAATGTGTCTTCCCTAACATCTTTGTTTTCTAACTATGTTAAAGGAAATTGTGATTTCTTGATTTCTTTGTTTTTTTGACTTTACTAGAGGGAAGTGTGGTTGTTAGTTGTGTTAAATAATGTTTATGAATGATTTGAACCATTATTTGAGGATAAATGATCTAAGTGGGGGATATCAAAACACCCTTGGTGTTGGCCTTTAAAATTTATAGAGCATTAAGCTCACTGCCCTGACTACGCCTTTCCTTAGGATTCGTAGTGTCTCTAAATGGGTCATATGACCCCCCTCGTAAGGCATCCAGTGTGTTTTACAAGGTTACTTTTCATATTATGACTCAAACCCTAAGAGTTACCAAGACTCATTATCGGTCATAATGCCCAGTCGTAAAGAGACCAATCTATTATCCTAAATTTTTGTTATGACTAATATAAGTATGTTAAGAGTAGTAGTGACTGGTTATGAGTCATATGGTCAAAGTCATAACTAGGATAGTGTTTGTGGCCATGGACACGGTCCAGTCTACGATTGAGGGAAATGAGTCATAGGGTGACCCTATGAGTTGTAAGGTCACCTGTAACAACTGGCAGTAATTTTTCCGTCTTTTTACTAGGGATAGTTTTGGCATTTCCTACTTTCCTTAAACATAATCCATGACCTATAAACACTATTGAGACCTTATTCTCATACATAACACACTCAAAATATATCCTCTTCTTTCTCCATTCCTCTTGAGCAAAGCAAGCTAGGGTTTTCTAAAGGCTGAGCATCTAGGGGTTTATTCAAGGTTTCTTCTCCTTAATGAGGAATCCTTCAGGCATATGACTCGATACTCAAGCTTGTTTTCCTTAAGCAATTATATGTAAGTGATTTTTTATGTTAAATTGAATGTGGGTTTTGACATAGGTTGAAGGTTTCGATATGGTTGGTATTTAAATTGTTTTCCCATGGATTATTATGCATTTTTAATGGTTTTGAACTTGTGGGGTGCATGAGTATGGCTAATAAACTAAGGGATTGTGATTTCCCCCAATCTTGTGAATAATGACAATTGAATTGTTAACAACCTCAACACAATATTGTGAAATTAGTTTTGAATATGAAAAGTATGCATATTAAATTATCTTTGAAACTAGTTTCATGGAATTAGAGGCATATTAAAACATAAATAAGTTTGAGTCCCAAATTGATTAAATGGGTTTGAGTCCCCAAATGACTAATTATTTTGAAGTCCATTTTGGACAAGGTTTAGATTCCCAGCAGGCTATGTAGTTGAAATGGCATGATAATGAACTTGCAAATGAGGTTGGTATGACGATACCAATGAGGTGACTTAATTCATAATTTGTTCACTTACATTGGAGTTTGTGCTAAATGTTTTAATTAGGCTTAAAGAGGTGTTGTGTAGCTGGGGCGTGAATGTAACGGTCCCAAGGGACCAACACTAGAAACTACATTTGCTAGTCTAGGGGTCTAAATGGCCTAGGGCTCGAGTTCTTTTTCCTATGACTTGGGTTGTTTGATTCCCTTTTATTGTATGACTGGGAGGTTTGAGTCCCCCATATTATAATACATGATTAGATACTTCTGTCACTTTAGTATATGATTGGGAGGTTTAAATCCCCCATGCATATATATGATATTTTTCTCTATTTTATGCGACTACACGCACTGGGGCCCAACTAGGGGGTGAGAGTTGCGGAATCGACTGCAACCATGCTTCTAGGAATCATAAGGTTCATGAAAAGAATTATCCAACTCATGATATAGAGTTGGTGGTTGTTGTATTTGTTTTGAAGATTTGGCACAATCATAAATATAAGGATCATGTGGACATCTATTCAGATCATAAGAGATTGCAATATATGTTCATGCAGAAAGAATTGAACCTCACATAGAGGTGATGGCTTGAGTTGCTAATGGATTACAATATGAGTATTCACTACCATCCAAGTATAGCTAATATTATTGCTAATGATTTTAGCAGGTAATCTATGAGGAGCTGTCTCATATTAATTAGGAGAAAAGAGGATTAGTAAGGGACATTCATAGGCTGGATAACTTGTGAGTTCCCCTTTTGGACTCTGAGGATGGAGGGGATATTGTTCAAGAAGTTATCAAATCATTTCTTGTTGCGGAGATGAACGAGAAACAGACTTTGGATCCCATTCTCATGTAAATTAAGGATGTGGTGGGGGAACAAAATGTTATGGCCTTTGAGATCATTAGATATGGTATCTTAAGATACCAAGGTAGGTTGTGTGTTCCTGATTTTGATGAGCTATGATAAATGATTTGGACTGAGGAGTCACAATACACAATTCTTCTAGGTTGTAATAGGATGTACCATGAGTTGAAGGAGATCTATTGGTGC
Source organism: Capsicum annuum (assembly GCF_002878395.1). Taxonomy (NCBI): domain Eukaryota; kingdom Viridiplantae; phylum Streptophyta; class Magnoliopsida; order Solanales; family Solanaceae; genus Capsicum; species Capsicum annuum. The sequence goes on along the minus strand of NC_061115.1, from coordinate 77,138,090 downwards.
AACAATATGAATACAGATATGGCTAACTTTATCGCTAAGTGTATGGTTTGTTAGCAAGTTAAGGTTTAGCACTTTATTTCTTGAGGCATATCTCAAGAGATAGAGTTTCTATGTGGAAGTGGGAGATGATCAATATGGATTTCATTACTGGTCTTCCATGGTATCGCAATCAGTATGATTCAATTTGGGTCATTATTGTTAGGATGCCTAAGTCCTCTCACTTTTTGTATATGAGGACTAACTACTCAGGAGAGGATTATGAAAAGTTGTTCATTTAAGAGATTATAAAGTTGCATGGTACAGTAGTATCGATTATTTAAGACCGAGGTACATAGTTTTTATCTCACTTTTGGCATTCATTTTAGAAAGCTTTGGTTATACATGTGAATCTTAGAACCTCTTTCCACCCTCAATCAGATGGGAAAGTAGAGAATACTATTAAGACCTTGGAGGATATGCTAAGGGCCTGTGTGATTAATTTTAAAGGAAGGTGGGTTGACAATTTACCTCTTATTGAGTTTGTAGTTAATAATAGTTATTATTCAAGTCTCTTTATGGTAAGAGGTGTAGGTCTTCTATTAGATAGTTTAAAGTTAGTGAGACTAGGTTGTTTGGTCTTGACTTGGTTCACCAAGCCACAGAGAAGGTAAAAGTGATTACAGAAAGAGTTAAGACTTCTTAAAGTTGCGAAAACTCTGATGCGGATATGAGGTAAAGAGAGTTGGAGTTTGAAGTGAATGATTGGGTGTTCTTATGGGTGTTTCCTATTAAAGGAGTCATGAGATTTAGGAATAAGGGGAAGCTCAATCCCCGATACATTGGTCCATATCAGGTCTGAGAAAAATTGGAAACATTGTTTATGAGTTTGATATGCCTACGAGTTTGGGTTCTATTCATTCCCTGTTTCATGTGACAATGATGAAAAAGTGTGTGGGTGATACTTCCTTGAAAGTGCCTATCGAGGATGTTGGTGTGATAGATTCCTTGTCTTATGATAAAGTCCCTATTGGGATATTGAATTGGCAAGTTCATAGGTGGAGGACCAAGGATGTAGCTTCGGTGATGGTCCTTTGGATGAACAAAAAGGTAGAAAAGGTTACATGGGAAGTGGAGGTAGATATGAAGACTAAATACCCGTTATTTTTTTTTGAGTTTTTCATTTGATTCTGGTGCATTTTGGCAATTCTCGTGCTAAAAAAGTCCTAATTCATAATTCAGGGATGAATGATCCTAAAGTGGTGGTAATGTAAGACCCTTAAGATTTCCGTTATTTAATTTTTAACCTTCCCTTGAAATATCAATTTTTCACTAGGATTGTATTTACGGATGTTAAAAGGGTAATTTCGAATTTTGGAAAGGGTTTAGGGACATTTTAAGACCCCGAGGGATAGGGGTCCACAATATCAACATTCCACAGAGGTAAACCTCTGCATTTTTACAGTGTCATAGAGGATATCCTCCATGATATTGGCGTGGCACAAATGATAGTCTTGGCAATATTGGTGTGCCACGCTAAGGCATAATTTTCGTAAAGTTGTTAATAATCTCACTTGGGATGAGGGTCTTTTTGGTCTTTTCACCCTTGTACAAACTTTAAACATAAAACAAGCTTATTTTCTTTAGTTTTAATAGATCAAATTACTCCGTTAAACTATCAGACCTAAAACCCAAGAAAAAAAATCAAGGGTTTTATAGTGAATTCATCATACGAGCTTCAAGCTTCAAATTGATTACAAATTCTTGTGTGTTTCAGGCATGTATCTCTTCCCGAAATTAATTTTATGAAAAATCATGTATTTAATTGTTGGATTTTGAATATAGGTTGAGAGGTTTGGAATGGTTATTACATGAATTGAATCCCCATGGTTTTGAATGGATTGTCTATGCTTTATTGTCATGATTTTGAACCAAATGAATGCATGAGTTTGGGAATTGGAATAGGGAACATGGGTTTCCCAACATTTTACAATTCAATATTTTGGAATTGGCTTTAACCTTAACCCTACTTGATGAAATTGGTTTTGAAACATATATAAATACTTACATAATTTAACCCATTATTGAAACCCTACATTGCATAAAAGGTTAATGGAACATAAATGATTTTGGATCAAAGGATATGGATTGATTTTAAATTGGAGCTTTGGAGTCAAATGGGGGTATTGGATTCCCCCAATATAGATGGGCGGATATGGGTCATGGATTCCCCTATCTTACATGGATTAGCCTGCAAGCCCAATTGGTATGATGATACCAAGATGTTAATGCCTTGACAAATAACTCCTATGTTAATTGGATGGGTTTATGTGAAAGTGTTTTGGTTGCACTTAAAGGTGGTTGTGTAGCTTGCCGTGGAAATGTGGAGGTCACGGAAGGACTGATACTGGAAATGACATTTCCCAGCGTGGGGATTATCGTGACCCTATTTATAGTTCATACCTTATATATATATATATAGCCTTTCTAAAAATACCCACGGTCTATATGGGTCCGGACCCATATAGAACGTGGGTATTTTTAGAATGGTTATATATATATATATATATATGTATGGTGATTCAGACCCATATAAACCATGGGTGGTTTTAGAATGGTTAGAGATACATAGTCCAAGTGAATGATTTTAAAAACCTCATGTTTGAACATTATTCCCTATCCCGACATCTTGTATATATATATATATATAAATGTGTGCATTGTGGTTTTGACGGATTGTTGGAAATATTATTATACTATCATATCCCTTGAGTTACATGCTAGCGCTCACCTCGCTAACTATCCAAGGACTACATTATTTCATAATGTAGGTTTCGAAGACATTTCTTTAACCCCCTGCAATGTAACGTGGATTAGCACATGAGGCGGGTAACTGTGAATTGGTGAGCCCATCCTTCAGAAGGCCTTATCATTTTCATATTATTTTATTTTGACTCAGTATTTTTGGATTCCTTTGGTCATGGTTGGGGGCATGTCTCAAACTGTTTAGTATTCTAGTTTTAGAGACTATTTTGGGCAGATTAGGGTTGATTGGTCATTTTTTTGGAACTTAATTTTTTTGAGTCATTTATCTATCTCCTTATTACTATTTACTTGGCTTTCGTAGCATTTTATTTTTACTATTATTGTTTTTTTGAGGTTGGGTTCAAGGGTGGTCTCCGATCCATGGTGGACTTGAAATACCAGTCACGATTAGGCCTTGTTTGGGTCATGACACATATTTAATAATATAATCAATAAGCATGTTCTTTATCATAATCCATAGTATATTCTCCAATAAAGTCATTAAACATGACCTCTAATGTAATAAATATGTACTATCAAGCATAGGAAAAAACTTGTCAATAGCCTAATTAATGGCTTATCATTATTGTAAAAGATAACTTATCATTAGCATGGTCAGTATGTAATCGATGTCAGAATCTATAGTTTATTCATAGCATAATCACTATCTTATTCTATTGTTTACTCAATATCATACTCAAGGGCTCATTCAATAGTATATTCAGTAGCCCAATAAATAGCCAAAATAATAGCATATTCAATAGCTCATCATAGGCTTAACCAATAATCCATAAATATATATATATATATATATATATATATATATATATATAGCATACACATTTATACAATAATTCTAATGTCATTCATTATAACCAACAAGTACCAAGGCATCTAAATATCACCTAAATAACTATCTCCCTTGATGTACACAAGCGTATCAAGGGTCTTTAATTACTATTACAAATCTTGGTCTAAGGTGGGTCGATGTGCCCATGTCTAAATCCTCAAAATCATTTATCAAGTAGTTTCAACCCCAACCTAGGATAAGGTATCTAAATCCACTACTAGATGTCGAACAAGCCACAACTAGTCCTAGGATATCAATTTCTACTAATATAGAGCAACTATATCAATTTCACCTATGGTAAGGTAATTTGAGTAGGTTTCTTCCTAAACTCAAGTGATTAAGTAAAATATTCTCATTAATTGAGTAACTAATGTATTTACGTCCTAACAAGATCCTACAAGCTTAATTTGACCTAAGATAGGAATAACTAAGCTAATCAAGCCCAAAACGATAGTCAAAATAGCCTAAATGATTCAACTAATCCCAAGTATTTCAATTTATCACATTAACACCAAAAACCCATCCCAAATCAAACACAATATCAAAAAAAATCTATGAATTAGCTCTATCCAACAAGGGATAAAATCTAGCCTACCTAGGAGCTGAAGAAAGCTCACAAGATCCGCTAAATCACCACTTTTCCTATTTGAGAAACGTCTTCATGATGATGCCAAGCTATTAAAATCGTATTCTACTCATTAATACGAGAATAATTATACCCATATTGAACCCTTATGCTTTGGGTCAAGAAATCATACCAAAATCCCATGTGGATCCCATTAATGGAAAATCACGTATCCAAAACCAACCCAACCTTCCCACTTGCTCAAGGAATCATTACCCTAAAAAAATGGGTGGAATCCAAGATAATTTTGTGCTAAAATCAAGGCCCTAAGTTTTCAGGATTTTTGATCAAGAAATGGAAAAATCAACCATGAATCTTGAGGAATCTTACCTCAAATATGAAGGAGAATCAAGAAATAAGCATTAATGAAGATTCCCAAATCACCCACAAGCTTTAATCCCTAGTGATATAACTACATAGGGTTTAGCTCTCAAGAAAATAAGTAATGAATGACAAAAGTAGGGCTACAATGGTGTATTTATACCCGTACTAGGTTCTCATATCTTTTCATCCCGACCCGACGTTCACAATCATGGTTTCAGGCGTCAGACAGAAAAGTCATAATCGCGACATTTCCCTTTGTCAATCTTGAAACTAGTCGACTGTCAAGGGAGTCATATTTTTGACTTAAATTATCACGTTCGTGGAACTTACTGGTGCTTCAAGATTGTCATTGCGATCCAAGGCCCGTGATCGTGGGTGCACTAGATCACAGCTAAGACTAGGATTTTCCTAGTCTCTGCCAATCCCTCGAGTTCTATCCAAAATTCCATATACGCAAACGAATTATGTAACCATACCAAATTCGATGTTTTGGGATCAATGGTGCAGTCAAAATTTTCATCCGAGGTCATTTAAAAAAAATGGGTCCCACAACCAATTCTATATTCTTAACTTTCTGACCAATAAGACAAAATAAGCTCGGGTTCCTTGAGACTGAACTAAATTTCCACCTAGCCTAAAATTAACATTCCAGAGCTACTAGAACAGTCAGAATTTGCATTCAAGGTTGTTTGATTAAAGTATTTACCCTATGGCCATTTAGAGCTAATGAAGACTTCAAAATAGAAAAGTGGCTTTAAAAACCAAACGAATTGCCCAACAACCACACTGTCAGTTCCAATAAGTCATAAATGACTTGGGGTGGTTATAGATAAGCTCTAACGACAAAAATAAGTAGAAATATGGAAAATGACCTTAAGGGTCATTACAATATCCACTACTAAAGGAACTTTCATCCGCAAAAGTTAAGGATTAGGATATACCCGAAGTCTCAAACATATGAGGATACTGGATCTGTATCTCGCTCTCAATCTCCTAAGTGGCCTCCTTCACTGGGTGCTGACTCCACTAAACCTTAACAACAAAAATCTTCCTAGTGTACAATCGCTTAACATCATTATCTAAAATATGCACCGGCTCCTTCAAAAAGGTAAAATGCATAGCCAACTAGACTGAGTCCTATCTAAGCACATAAGATGGATCAGGAATATATCACTACAACATAGAAACATGGAAAACTAGATGAACAACAGTAAAATTAGGAGATATGGCTAACTCATAGGCTACCTCACCAACTGTGCAAAGAATTTGAAATGGTCTAATATACCTTAGGCTAAGCTTTCCCTTCCTTTTAAACCTTATCGTACCCTTTTAGGGTGATACTCGGAGGAATACTCAATCACCAACTCCAAATATCAAGGCACAGAGTCTACGGTCGGCATAGGCCTTCTTTCTTCTCTGAGCTGCTCTCACCTGTCCTAAATCACCCTGACTTTATCTAGTTACTCTCAAGGAAAATCACTACCACAACATTGAATCTCAAAAGTCTCAAACCATCTAATGGGATAATGAAATATCCTACCATACAAATCCTTAAAAGGTGCCATCTCTGTACGTGAATGAAAATTATTTTTGTAAGAAAACCCTGACAAGGTTAAGTGCTCCTCCCATTTGCCTCTGAAATCCTTAACACAGGCTCAAAACATATCCTTATGCATTTGAATAGTTCGCTCAAACTGGCCATCGTTCTGTAGATAGAAGTTTGTACTAAGGTTCACCTGAGTACCCAACTCTTGCTGAAAAGCTCTCTAAAAGCTAAAAGTGAACAAAGAAGCCCAATCTAAAATAAGAGATATAGGCACACCATGCAAATGGACTATCTCACGTATATAGATAAAGGATTACCTTTCGACATTGAAGGACATCTGAATAGGAAGGAAATGTGCTGACTTGTTCAGTAGATGCACATTGATCTAAATTCCATCAAAACTACGAGAAGTAAGAGGTAAACCACTTTAAAAATCCATGGCAATATTTGAATCAAATTATTTGGTCATTGATGCTCAGCCTTTACCTAAAGACAATAAAGGCAACGAGCTATAAAATCTATCATATCGCTCTTCATGCCATGCAACAAATTATGTTGTCTCTAATATTTATACATCTTAGCTGTGTCCAGATGAAGAAAATATTTAGAGCTGTGAGAGTCATGTAAGATCAACTAAATCAAGTCATCTATCCTCAAAATATAAATAAGGCCATTAAATCGCAAAATACCTTTGAAATTATTGGTGTTTCTCTTGGACTCACCTCTCAACACCTTTCAAAGGCGAACTATTAAGTTTCCTAAGGACATTATTTCCCATGCCAACGACCTTCATCAAACTTAAACATAAGCCAAACTACCCATACTCCTTGTCTCTTGACTCAAGAAATCTGCTACCACATTAGCCTTACCCAGATGATACAAGATGGAAATATCATAATCCTTAAGAAATTCCATCCATCTATGTTGTCTAGTATTTAGCTCTCTCTAGGTCATAAGATACTGAGGACTGGGATGATCGATGAAAATCACACAATGTACACCATAAAGATAATGCCTCCAAATCTTAAGACCAAAAACTACTACTACTAACTCTAAATCATAAGTAGTGCAGTTGGGCCCGTGAACATTAAGTTGTATCAAAGCAAAAGCAAAGACACAACCCCGCTACATAAACACAAAACCTACGCCAATGCCAAAAACATCACAATACACGGTGAATCCCTCACCCTCAATAGGAAGAACACAATTATAAAAGAATACACAAGGATGTCGTTGATGAATACAATCATAAATAAATCCAAATAAGGCCATAATACTCAGTTCATCAAAACAAAAAATATGGTTGGGGCATTATTCAAGCCAAATGACATCACCAAAAACTCATAATGACTATAAAGGGTCCTAAAAGTTGTCTTTGGGATATGCTCAGTCTGAATTTTTAACTGTTGGTAGCCAGATCTCCAGTCAATCTTAGAAAACACTGCTGCTTAATAAACTTGTCAAGCAAATCATCAATGTAAGGTATAGGATAACAGTTCTTCACTGTCACCCTGTTAAGATGTTTCTAATCATTACACATATGCATGGATATATCTTTCTTCTTTACAAATGACACATGATCTCCCTATAAAGTCACACTTAATTTAATAAAACCCTTACTAGGAATATCCTGAAGCTGAGAATTCAGCTTCTTAAGCTCCACAGGAGCCATCAATAAGGTTCCATGGAAATAGGTCGGGTGCAAGGATCAAGATCAATATCAAACTCAATCTCACGGTTAAGAGGAATAATAGGTAGGTCAGTAGAGAATACATCAAGAAACTCAAAAACTATTGGAATAGAGTCAAGTGATGGATTCTCCATACCAGTATTACAAATATAAGAGAGATAAGACTCACAAACCCTAGAAATAAGTCTCCTAGTACACATATAAAAAATAATCCATGTCAGGTCGCGGCTAGCAGTTCCCTACCACATGATTGAAAGTATACTGGGCATGTCTAAGGTAACAGTATTGGCCAAATATCCATGACCACGTGCTAGTGGGATAACTAGTCCATGCCCATAATCATGTCAAAATCTACAATATCTAGAACAATAAGGTCAGCAGGAGTCAACATATTTAACACTCATAACAAATAATCTAAAAACCCAATCGACTACAAAAAAATCACCCATGGGTGTAGATATATGCAAGGGAATAGATAAAGAATCTCAAGATAACACTAACTACGGAGCATCATAAGTAGAAACATAAGAATAAGTGGATAACGAATCAAATAAAATAAAGGCCAAATGATGGCACACCAAAAGCATACTTGTATTAACAACATCCAAAGTCTCAACCTCAGGTCTAGCAAGAATTTTGTACAACTGACCATGCCCACCACCTGGCTGGGCTTTTGACCGAACTTCTATCCTGCCTACTTGAGAACCTCCCCGAGTACCCTAGAAACCATCCCTACGACCCTAAGAATCACCCCTAGCTAAGGGGTGATTTCTCTAAAAGGGGAACACTTTGAGCTTATGGAATAATCACCCACGACTCAAGAAATCTTATGAATAATGACCAGGAGCTCCACAACTATAACATGACACCTGAGTTGAACCAGAACCAACATATTTGGCAGACACAAAATAACCACCACGGCTAGAATAACCAGATGATGAACCTATCCAAGATTGAACACTACCTTTACTAGGGAAATCACTAGCACTTGACTAACCTCCAATAGTAATATAAAGCACTTCTTGAATAGGTCGACTAGGCTAACACTGAGACTGATAGGATAAACACAGAGGTTATCTACAATGAAAATGGCTACCTCTAAATCGGGAACTACTATGGCTCCCATTGAAACTACCCTGATGTTTAGGCCTATTATCGCTGCTCCCAAGGGCCTTAGAATGCATCTCCACCATAAGCTGAGCATGATTAAAAGCCTTAATAAAAGACCTAACCATAATAACCAAACTCTAAGTAGACATACTAAGGGGAATTCTACACTCTCTGACAAAGCAATAAACCTTTTGATACTCTGTATCCAAAATAGAAGTTCCATACCTAGACAACTCATGAAAATGAACCTCATACTCTGGAACTATCATGGAGCCCTTCTCCAATATGTAGAACTAATCCCTCAAATGATCCCAAAGGTTGGGAGGCATATACTTCACCAAAAATATCTAAAAAAATTGAGCCCATGTCAATAGAGAAGATCCAGTTGGTCTATAATCCTTATAATATCTTTTCCAATGTCGACTAATCAAGTCTAGCTAAAATATAATATAATACAAACCATAATTCTCAACATTGCCTAAATTATAGATCCTATCCTTACAAGATTTAAAAAACTCATTTGCATCCTTGCCTGAAGCCCTAACAAACCTAGGCGGAGCCAATCTCAAGAATTTACCCAACATCTTTAGTTATGTAAGTGCCAACACAGGAGGAACCTTAACTCTTAGAGCCGTAGCTATAGACTATGCCTCGCCTTCATACCACTCTTATCAATAAATTGTGCACCACCAAATAACGCACCACCAACTATCCCCAAAGGCTAAAACAAGGCATCTTTGAGAAATAAAGAGGAAATAAACCCTGGTGGAGCCTGCACTGGTCCTTGGCCATTGCAGGCTAAGGCCGAAGAATCTCTGGCTCAGGAGCAGGAATTGGGTCTAGTGGAGAACCCGCATCTTAGCCTATAGATGGGGACATATCTCATGGCTTTCAACAATCTCTGGGTCATCCATGAGAAAAATTAGGATCCCCATGCTGAGTCTTAGGACCCTAGTCATTTGTAGCGATAGCATGTGTCCTAGCAAACTACAAAAAAGTGAAGTTAAATAAAAGTTCTATAAGCCAACTCAGACTCTTAGCACTATATGAGTGAAAGAAGTGAAGAACACCTAAGAATTTGACATAGCCTCTCAAAGATATGAAACAGACGCATCATTTTGATCCACAGGACTCTACTAGACACTTGCTCTTGTACTAACAATATCAATGTAACTTAGGCTCTAATACCAATTTGTTATGACCTTATTTATTAGTCATGATGGAACCTACTCTATTCTGCTAGTAGATAAGACAAACAATAGCCCAAAGTAAGCACAATGAATTAATTTAGTAAAAATGCCCAAAATGAGCCTAATAGGCAATCCAACATAATAAATAAGATAATTGAAATAGTTTAAAGGTAGTCACTACATAAATACCATCCCACAACCTTGTAGAGCTAGTATAAGAGCAACTAGATATATTTATACAACCCAAGCATCTAGAATAGTCAATACATCAATCTCAAAATAAAGAACTGAAGATAAATGATAAAACAAAATAGGCAAATGGTAAGTCCAACTCATACATAACCTTACCAACCCTCTTCAAAGATATGTATGGGCAAACATATTGGGGACTGAGCTTTCCCTTATTCTCAAACAACATTACTTTCTTCATGCGAGATACCTTCAAGAACACCCAATCGCCAACCTCAAACTCTAACTCCCTATGCCCCACATCTGCATAGGACTTTTGGCATCTTTAGGTAGCTTTAAGTCTATAACAAATCACCTTCACCTTTTTTATCACCTGGTGGGCCAAATATCTCTGCCTTACCAACCTCGAACCACCCAATAGGAGACCTATACCTCCTATAATACAATGCCTCAAATGGAGCCATCCCAAACTAGAGTGGTATTTGTTATGATACGCAAACTCTATAAGTTGCAAATGACCAACCCAACTACCACCATATTTAATCACATAAGCCTGAAGCATATCTTTTAATATCGGAATAATTCTTTCTCCTTCCCCATATAACTGTGGGTGAAAACCAGTACTAAGGCATACTTTAGTTCCCAAACCACTCTGAAATAAATGTAAGAATAAGACGAAAATTGAGTACTATCATCTGACATGATAGAAGCAGGCACCCCATGCAGCTTCACAATGTTTTGGAGGAACAACCTTGCATAATCCTCTACCGAATAATTAGTCCTTATTGGCAAGAAATGAGCAGACTTAGTGATTCTATCCGTAATGACCCAAATCATATCAAACTGATTTTAAGAATAAGGAAGACTGGTATGGAAATTCATATTAATTATATCTTATTTCCACTTTTGCAATTTTATGTCTTGAGTCAACCAACCGAGCCTCAAGTTCTCAACTTTCACTAGTTGACACACCATTCATTTAGCCATAAAAATGGCCATATCTAACTTCATATTGTTCCACCAATAAATCTCTTTAAGATCATGATACATCTTTATTGAATCAAGATAAATGACATAACATGACTCATAAGCCTCATCCAAGCTCCTCTCTCTCAATCCATCTATATCAAAAATACATAACATTTCTTGGTACCTCAAGATACCATTGCTACCAATCACAAAAGCTATAACCTATTATTGTCCCACATCCCCTGTAATTTTCATTAAGATAGAATCCAGTTCCCACTTCTCCTTTATCTTAGCAACAAGGGGTGAATTTGACACTTCCTGCACAAACACACCACTATCTTCAAAGTCCAAGAGACAAACTCCAAGGTTAGCCAAATGGTGAATATCTTTTACCAACTCCCTTTTATCTTCATCCACATGAGCTAGACTCCCCATCAACTACCATATTAGCTTTACCTGGGTGATAGTGAAGACTCATGTCATAATCTTTCAATAACTCCAGCCACCTCCTCTGCCTGAGATTTAACTCCTTCTAGGTGAGTACTTATTGCTGGCTTTTATGATAAAAAAAGATATCTACATGGACTCCATACAAATAGTAATGCTCGATTATCAATGCAAATACCACAACCAACAACTTGAACTTATGCACTGGGAAATTCTTCTCATGAGCTTATAGTTACCTAGAAGCATAGGCCACCACCCTACCATGCTGCAATTACACACAACAGACTCCCACACAAGATGCATCATAATAGATAACAAAAACATCAGTGACTTCAGGTAGAGTCAAAACTAGAGTTGAAGTCAACTTATCTTTTAGCTTCTAAAAACTACCCTCACAAGCATCAGACCACAAAAAATTTACCTTCTTCTGGGTCAACTTAGTCAGCAGGGTAGCAATAGTCATGAAAATCTCCAAAAACTCTTATAGTAACTGGATTAACCCAAGAAGATCCGAATATCAATTTGAGTCATGGGCCTAGTCCACTTGTTAACCAGTATAACTTTCTATGGATCCATATGATACCTTCACTAAAAATGACATAACTAAGAAATGTAACAACTTTAAACCAAAACTCATGCTTCAAAAACCTAGCAGACAAATACCGATCTTTTAAGGTTTGCAGCACGATATGGAGGTAATCGATATGATCTGCCTCACTCTTATAATACCTTAAAATATCATCTGTAAACACAATTACAAACAAATCCGTAAACTGATGAAAGACCCTATTCATCATATCCACGAATATCGTAGAGGCATTAGTCAAGCCAAAAGACATGACTAAGAACTCATAATGACCATACCATATTTGGAAGTAAGTTTTTGGGATATCCATTTTCCTAATCTTTAGCTGATGATAACCGAACCTAAGATCAATCTTAAAGAAACACCTAGCACCCTGAAGCTGGTAAATTAAATTATTAATCTGAGGAAGAGGATACATATTCTTTACCATAACCTTTTTCAACTAATGATAATCAATGTATATTCGAAGAGAACCATCATTCTTATGCACAAACAAAATAGGATCACTACATTAAGACAGTCTAAGATGGATAAAACCTTTGTCAAACAGGTCTTTCAACTTCTCCTTAAGCTCCTTTAACTCAGTAGGAGCTATTCTATAAGCAAGGATAGTGATATGCTGAGTGTCCAAAACAAGGTCAATCCCCAAATCAATCTTCCTATCAGGAGGGATACCAAAAAGATTATCAGGAAAACCCTTAGGAAATTCATTAACCATGGGAATGGATGTCAATGATGGACCCTTTGAGTTTGAATCTTTAACTTAGACAAAATGATAAGGGCATCCATTGGAAATGAACTTCTGGGCTCTTAGATATGATATGAACCTTCCATTAGGCACTAAAAAGCCCCCTTCTTACTCAATGACCGACTTATTAGGGAGTTTAAACATGACCTAATGGATTCAATAATCTAAGAAGGCATAGCATGAATATAACCAATCAATCCCCATTATGTTATCCTAATTCTATTAGATCTAGCAGATATTCTCTACCACTAACAAATATCACACAACCCCTATAAAATTTTCTAGCAAATACCAAGTCACCCACTAGGGTAGAAATAGAAAAGGGATAAGGGATAAACCCAAAACCGAAACCAAAATACACAACCATAAATGGTGTCACATAATAAAGAGTAGACCACAGATCAAGCAAGCAATATACATTATGAGAAAAGAGTCATAATATTACAGCAATGACATTAAATGATGCCTCAAAGTCCTGACGGTAGCATGAGCATATAACTAATTTTGGTCAGTTCCGGTACTAAAAGTAGAAGCCACACCATTTGGTGTAGGTGCTTATAAAGTGGCACTATGAATCTTATTTTCCCCCAAAGCTACCCCAAAAGGACAATTCCTCCACAAATGACCAATCTAACTATATTTAAAATACTTGTTCCTTCTCTGTTCATAAAATCCATAGTGCACCTACCCAGAAAATCTACAAGGAGTATATGTGAAACACCCTAAATTTTGTTTCTAAAAAATTCTTGAGCTTTAGGCTCACTGACTTGGTCATGAATCATGGTAACGAGTCGTGAGATATGGTTATGGTCCTAAGACCCTGGTAATAACCAAATTAGAAACTTAGTGGCAAAGTTCATCTTTGAGTACGAGTGGCTCACTATGATCCATGAGGATATGAGTCATAGGCTTAAATTATAGGATGTCCATTATTTAATTTATTTGGGGTTAAATTTTGCTCATGACTAGACCTTATGAGTCATAAAATCTCATTATAAGTGTATTGGTAGAGTCGTAAGATGGTAGTGTATGGGGGTCCTTGTCCCTATCTTAGTTACGACTCATGACCACAAGTCGTAATGTGTGGGTACAAGTCAAAGGGTTGACTCATAACCAAGGGCAGCTTTTTCCAACTTTTAAGTTGAGGGCATTCTGGACATTTTCCCTTTTGCTCACCTTAAAACCCATATCTTATAACTTTCTTAGGGCATTATTATCTATCATAAACTCATCAAATAAATTCTTAGAACACTCTAAAATCTTCAAGATCAAGAACACTTAGGGTTTTCATCAAGCTAATAAATTGGGGCTTAAAAGGGTGATTTTTGTCTACACTTCTTGGTTTTAAGGCATGTTACTTTTCACTCATTGTTAATTTTGCAAAAGCATGTGATTTAAAGTATTGTTCATAAGATTATTGTTTTAATTTTGAAACAAAGGTTGGGGATTTTGAATGTTATCAATTGAAAAATATTTCTCATGGTTTATATATATGATTTTCATGCTTTTGATGTAGTTTTGAACTCGTTGGTGCATGCGTATGGTGAATGAACTAAGGAATTGTGCTTTTCCCAAACTTGTGGCTTTTACAGTAGTTATAAACCCAACCCCTTAATGCGAAATTAGTTTAGTTACGAGAGCTATGCAAATTTATAAAATTAAACTCATCTTGAACTATTGCATAACATAAAGAAGTATTTGAAGTATAAGGGTATGATTGAATGATCAAAGGGATTCGGTGTTCCCCAATGCGTATAATGAATATAGGAAGTTGTTCTCCCTCAAGTTAGTGAAAACTATTTTGGCTTGATGTGTTACCTTGCAAGTGTAGTTGGTATGATATACCAACATTATATGCCTTAATGTGTAATGTAGTTAAATGAATGGGAATGTGAGATAATTTTTTTAATTAGGCTCTAATAAGGTGTGTGTAGATGAGTAGTGAAAGTGGAGGTCTGAGTGAACGATACAAGAAATTATGTTTGCCGATGTGGGGGTCAAATTGACTTCGGAGGTTTGAGTTCTCCTTTTTTTTATTTAGTGATTAGGGAGGTTCAAGTCCCCTGTAAATCATTATGTAATTGGGTACATAAGTCACTTTGGTATTTGTTTGAGGGTTTGAGTCCCCCATGTGTATATATATGAATTTATTCTCTATTTTATGTGGCTACATGCACTAAGGACCGACCAGGGGATGAGAGCTAGGGCCTATATATCTCGTGGTACTATTATTATTAAAGTTGAGCTATATAGTCCATACTGAGGTTTTGAAAAGCATACTAAGCCTTGTTTCCTATCCCGGTATGTGATATATATATGTATATATATATATATAAATAAATATATGCATATGCATTTGATTATGTGTGTTGGCTTTGAATGATTTTAAACTATTAATCATATCATTATGTTATCTTTATCCAGAGTTACACGCTAGCATTTACCCTACTAATCATCTTTAGATGCTGTGTCCCCATGTATTGCTGAAGATGGTCATACTTCTACTTTTCCTGTTTAGTGATTGGAATTCAAGATCAGCTAGCGAGTCAAATTAAAGTGGTTAGCTTCCATACTTTGGAAGACCCCATTTAATGTTTATGGTTTTCTTTTTATTTTGACTATTTCTTTGGTCATGGTTTCTGTTTATAGTCGGGTGCATGTCCCGATCATATATTCTTTTATTTTGGTTAGAGTCTTTGTTTGGACAACTATTGCAATGGGAGGTTGAAACATCCTGGATTTTGACCCTTGTAAATTTCCTAGAATTTCATTCTTCGAACCCAATACGACTCATGAATGCCAGCTGAATGCTAGGGTATGAGTGGTATGGTCCTATCGTATGCTGATCAGTGTTAGTTGGTGGGATAATTTTGGTTAATGGAATGGATACTACTTAGGGGTATGAGTCATAGAAATTTGTATAAGTCGTATCAAGGACTCATATCGTGGAAAGTGTTTGATCTTCTTAATATTTTATTCAGCCAAGGATACGGGTTATAGGTATGGGTCATATTCTATGGTTAGTACTTAGTTGTATGAGTCATATACTAGATAATTTTTGATCCAAGGGTTCATTCTTGGATACGAATGGTGGGTACCATCCGTATAGGAGTGTATGACTAATATGGGTAAGTTGTATCCCTGTGACGAGATTTAGTAAAACTTAAGTAGGGGCATCTGGACATTTCCCTACTTACGCTAATTAGGACCCATGACTTCTAATATACTTTGGAGAATATTTACCCTATTATTGTATTCATTAACACTTAGAAACTATTCCAAAACACTCTATAATTCTCTTAAGAGCTTTTAGGGCAAGAAGTCTACGGTTTCATCTTGAGAATTGCTTTGGGGTTTTCTTGATGATTTCTTTCCATAAATTATTTTATATAAGTCATGATTCTCTTACCTTATTGTAATTTCAACTAAAGGAATGGTTTATATGATTGATTTCATGGTTTTACTATTTCATGTTTATGATTATAAACTATTATTTAGGGGTTTTGATATTGAATGCTTGATGATGGTTTTCTATGTTTTTAATTATTCTTCTATATGTATGCTTCTATATGCATTAATGGTGGATTTGGAAAATTGGATTGCATGGTAATGTTTTAATTGTGTTTGGAATTGCTTTTGGTATTATTATTCCCCCAAGATGTTTGATAAAATGCTTAAAAAAATATGTTCATTGCATTGACTTCTTTTAATAGAGCTCTTGCATGTTTTAAACTTGATAAATGATTTATACATGGTTTAAATGGTTTGAAAAGTCTAAAGGCTAAATGATTATTCATGTGGAGAATATGGAAGTCTCCCTAGTGGATTTAATTTGGTAATTGGAAGGGCACCTAAGGTCCCCTTAACCTAAATTGTTTGGCTATGGATATTACATTCGAGTAAGGGGTGGTATTACTACCCCACTAATATTAGATTTGGTTAATAAATGGTTAATGGTTTTGTTATTTTGAAATAGGTTTTAATTGTACATTAATGGCTGGGTGTGTAGCAAAGCTGTGGAAGGCGGCGGTCCTGGGGGGGACCAAAACCAAAAACTCATATTTTCTAATACGAGGGGTCTTGATGACCTTGTGTGTGTGTGACATTTTATATTGGGGGATGAACTAGTCATTCCATGGGATATTTCTTAGTCATGCAGCTACACGCACTGGGTCCCTTTCAGCAGAGGGAGTTGAACCCATATGGCCAATGGGTGGTTAGGATGATAAAGCTACACAACCCAGGTATAAAGGTTTAAATACATGTTAAACCCGGTTCCCTTTCCTGGCACTTATATATGTATGGTTGTGTGCATTATGGATGATTTTGCTTGGTTTTATAAATAGCATTATTTTATCCTCATCCTGAGTTTCATGCTAGCGGTTATTCGCTAACCCATCTACTAGTACTTGTATACCCATACTATACAGGAACTGCCGTTTAACTCCTCCTACATAGTGATTGATTCGAGGATAACATTTGGACTGGAGTACTAATCTTCCATCCTTTCAGAAGGCATCATTTCATTTTATAGATTTTTTCAGACACTTTTCCTTTATTCTAGATATTGGTTTTCTCCATGGTTGGGGGCATGTCCCAAACAAATTTGTTTAATCTTTTGGATAGAGTCTTTGTGGAACTTCTGGGTGGGATCAGTATTAGTGTTTCCCGTGGCATTGGTATTGGTGTTGGGGCTTACATCCTTACACGATATTGTTGGTTGTTACGTCCTATTACATTTTAGGATTAATCATATTATGTTTTGGTATTCTCTTTGGTTATGGACTATGGTTTGGTTTGGTATGGTTGGGCGGTTGGTGTGGTACAGTTGGAATCGGTTAGGTTAATCACAGTTGCAACCTTATCCCAGAGTCTTAATGAGAACAATAACGCTATCTTGTTATATATTTGAAATTAAACCCACTTATAGCTTGATATAGGTAGTTAGGTTAGGTAAAAAAAGGGCATTCCTTAGTTCTGGTTGGATTGGGATGCCCATTATAAAAAGGATCGGGGACAAGTCGTGTCAGTGGTGTCGGTATCAGTATCGGTATTAATATTGGCTTTGATTCCATTATCCGTTGGTTTTGGCTGTAGACTTATTTTAATGCCATTATAATAGTATTCCCTAATCTTGTTAAAGGTTAAAAATTCAGCCTACTTTGGGGTGTGGTGTGCTTGGCTTGGTTAGGGATAGGGGGTTTTCTCTTGTCTAGGTGGGACTAGAGATACACATCACGACCAGGCCGTTGTTCGAGTCGTGACAATATAATGGAGTAAACTGAGCCCCACCATCCTGAGATTGGCTGCCCTGCGCCTTGAATCCACTATCATGCTGAGAACGATGACAGACAACGACTTTGAATACGAAGCACTAGCCATAGTGTAGGAACCAAAACTCTCCTACTTCTTTTTAGACTACTTTCCACGATCTCTACCACTCTTCCGTTGACCTCAATCCTTATTAGAAAATCTAAACATCTTATTCTATCTTTCCATTATCTCTGCCTCCTTTTTGTTCTCTTTCTCAACCCGCTTCTTTTCTTCCTCAACCCACTATATTTACACAAACAATTAGGATATGTCTATACCTTGTTCAACAAGGCAGCCTTACTCTCTAGAATCAAATCATGATACAATCCAAAGGTGAATTTCCTCATTCTAGCCCATATACTAGACACTGGCTTAGGAGCATACCGGGAAAACTTATAGAATTTCAAGGCATAATCTTTGACCATCATCTGGACTTGCTTCAGGTTAACAAACTCTCCCCCTTTTGCCTCCCTAAACTCTTAAGGAAATAAGCGGTCCCAAAAAGCACTAGAGAAATCATCCCACAGTGTGAATTCAACATTATCTCCCATAGACTATTCCCATTCCTCATACCATTGGTATGCTACATCCTTCATTTGATAGGAAGGGAATTCTACACCTTTAACATTAGTAGCTTGCGTAATGCAAAAGATATTCTCCACCTCATTAATGAAACCATGAGGATCTTTCTCAAATTTAACACCAGTGAACATAGGAAGGCTCAACCTCTTAAATTGGACAACCTTTGTGGCCTCAGAAGATGGAGTAATAGAAGCTACATGCTTAGACTGAGAAGCTACCAATTGAGCCAACATATGAATACTGATGAAATTTTTCATTCCACATATCATCCTAAGGAGCTCGATTAGGACTACAGGGTACCGGTGGAACTCTAGAAGGGAAATCAGTAATTGGATCACTAGACCGAGTTTTTACCCCAAATAAAGGGCATATACCATCAGCATTTTCCTTAAGTGGCACAGAGGAATCTCCATGAGCTTTAGATCGTCAGGCATGATAAAAAAATCAAACAAATGGAAATTAGAGAGACTCAAGACCTTAGACTCTATGGCTTGAAATAGAACAATAAGAAAGGGAAACATTCCTAAATTTCTCATAGCCTCTCTCTTATAAGTTTGGCACTCTACACACCTATAGAAGAGACTCTACTTGACACAAATTTTTTGGACACCCAATGACACCAAACCTAGGCTCTTATACCATATTTTTAATGACCCAAACCAGGGCCTGAACGTGACAAGTATCTCCAGTCTTGTGTGTACCAGAGATCATCCCTTGCGCCTAATCAAACCAAACACACCATGCCCCAAGGTCGGCTAAATTCCAAGCATATAACAAGATAAGAAAATATAAATTTAAAAACATTAAAATAAGTTTATAATCAAAACCAACTGATGCCAGTATCAATCCAAATACCAATACCAATACTAATACAGACACCAACCATGCCCACAGTAGTTCGCCAAAGCCTCTAATAAAATTAAAATATTATATAGTTGATACATGCCCCCGATATAGACAAAACAAAGAAAAGGGAATAGTAAAGTCACAAAGAAATCCATAGCATGAAATGGAGTCCTCAAAAGTATAGAATCTCACCTCTTTAGTCTAAATCAATGGTTGTCCCCGAATAACCTAGTCACTAAATAGGAGGAGTGGAAGTATAACCGAATCCTATATCGTGTGGGGATACAACGTCTAAAAATGGTTAGCAGGGTGAACGCTAACATGTAAATCAGGGATAAGGATAGTATAATAATATTATCAACAGTTTAAAATCATTCAAAATCTAACACACATAATCAAATTCATATACATAAATATTTATATCACATGTCGGGATAGAGAATAAGGCTTAACATGGTTTTTAAAACTTTAACCTAGATTCTGTAGCTCAACCATCATATAATAGTATCAACGGGCTATATGGGCCTCATCACTTGCCCTCTAGTTGGGCCCCAGTATGTGTAGCTACATGAATTAGAAAATAATCTCATATATATAGACATAGAAAACTCGAACCCTCCAATATATACCAAGGTTAGTTATCACCTGATCATGTAATGATTTAAGGGTTACTTAAACCTCTCTAATCATGAAATAATATTGAGGGGGACTCAAACTTTCCTGGTCAGTTTGACCCCCGCATCAACAAATGCAGTTACCAGTAACGGTTACACAGACCTCCATTTATGACTTAGCTACACAACCCATATTAGAGCCCCATTAAAAAAATTGTCACGTATTCCTATTAAATGAGCCATAATACACTTTTAAGCTTACATTGTTGGTAACATCATACCAACTACACTTGTAAGGTAACACATAATGCCAAAATAATTTCCATTAACTTGGGAGAACAACTCCCTTTGTTTATTAACACATATTGGGGAATACATACTCCTTTGTTAATTAATCATACCATTGTATTTCAACTACTTCTTTATATCATACAATAGTTTATGACTAGTTAAATTTACAAATTCCCATAGTTCTCAGAATCAAAACAAATTTTGCATTATGGGGTTAGGGTTATAACCACTTCAAAAGTCATAAGTTTGGGAAAATCAAAATTCCATAATTTATTCACCATACCCATGTTACCACAAGTTCAAAAACACATGAAAATCATGAAAATTATAAATATAAACCATGAGAAACATTGTTCAATTCATAACATTCAAAATCCCTAACCTTTGTTTTCAAAACCAAAATAATAACCTTATGAACAATACTTTTAATTGCATGCTTTTGCAAAATTAACAATAAGAGAAGAGTAACATGGATAAAATAGTAAGATGTATGGAGAGAAACCTCCCATAAGAGCCTAATTAATCAATCTCTGGAAAACCCCAGCCTTAATAAGAATAGAGAGTTTGAGAGAGAATTTGGGAGTGTTTTAGTAGGAATGATGTGATAATAAAGCCCCAAAAAAGGCTTTAAGCCATGGGGTCTAAGGGGTTAGAGTAGGAAATGTCCAAGGTGTCCTTCACTAAAAATCTAATAAAGTGTCACCTTTAACCATGAGTCAACCATTTTAATTGCAACCACACCATACGATTCGTTACCACGAGTTGTAACCAAGATAGTCACTAGGACCCCATACACTGTCGACATTAAGACACAACCAACCCATTCGTAATAAGGACCTACTACTCATAGGTTCCAGTTGTAGTCAAGATAGAATAAAATTTGGGACTTACACTGTACATTGTATGATTTTTCTTTACGACTTATGGCATATCCTTATAGATCTTAGTGAGACACTCATACTCAGAGTAGAATCAAGCCTCAAACTTACTAGTTTGGGTATAACTCATCCCAAAGGGTCATCAAGATATGCTACGACTCCAGGGATCCAATCATAAACAAGACAGTGAGCCCAAAGCTCAAGAAATTTTCAAGGGACAAAATCTAGGGTGTTTCAAATGCATAGTGAGATTATGTAATTGAGGGCTAAGTCACAAATCCCAATTTATCCTAGCCACACTTAATAATTCAATACAAGCCAAGAAAAGTTCTACAACAATCTTAGTTAACCTACTGGAAAATCAAAATTTAAATGTAAGGGCAAGCCTATGACATAGTAGGTTCATAATTTGAAATTTCATTGTGAAAGTGAGACATTTGATTTCCAGTTCCCAAAAAATATTCCATTTTTTGCAAGGAGCTTATTTCTTTTAGTGAGGGTATATGAATAGCACCTGTAATCATTGATTGTTAGATTTTAGACTCAAAGTATATGTAGTGTTTCTTGTTTAAATTGTAATGCTAAGAATGTAATCCTGTGGTTGTTTGGCAAAAAGATCATACTCACCTTAATGGTTTCAAGTTGAAAGTTAGAAATGCAATTATATCCATTGATACTCTATTGTGCGCATAATACCATATTATGTCGTTGCTTTAGGAAAAGCAAGTGCTCTAAGTTGAGGATGTTGATGTGTTAGATTCCTAACAGTACATTTATAGATTTTAACTTGAAATAATTGCAAGATCTTGAACAAATTGTGTTATTTTTAATAGTATTTTAATAGATTATGCAGGAAAAGTCAAATTTTAAGAAAACCCAAGAAAAAGAGTAAAAAGTTATTTTGACATTTAAAATTAACAAGCTATCAACTAAGTGACGATTTGTCAATCCTTGTCGTCAACTTGAAGAAGTTAGAAGAATTTGTTGAAAACCTAAAGTGACAGGATGTAGAGGAAGTCTAATAACCCTTTCAGCCATTTTCTATATTTTAGATTATTTTAGCTGTTTGAGCTTCTCCATAGATACACCAAGTCATTTATTACTTATTGAACTCACAGTTCACTTACTAGGTAGTTTGTTTGTTTTTAGAGACAATTCCATGTTATGAAGTATTCGTTGGTTCCAAATGGCCACCGGGTAAAAACTTTAATGGAATATTGTTAGATATGAATTCGGACTATTCCAACAGATTCAAAATATTAATTTTAGGCTAGGTAGAGCTTTGTTTTGAGTCCCAATATAGCCGAGGTCATTTCAACCTATTGGTCAGAAAGTTGGAAAATTGAAATACGGATGTGGGAACCACATTTGGTAAAAATGACCTCGTACAAAAAATCCAACTTTGGCATGACATTTGGACTATTGAAGTTAGTGTGGATACATATTTTGTTTATGAAAATTAGATTCCTAATAAATCCTGAGGAATTGTTGAAAACTTGGAAATTTTTTAAGTTTTACTGGTCATGGTGCGACGTTAATTGCGGAATGGAGGAGGCGATCACGATATGGTGATCACAACAAGGAAATGTAGATTGTGGTATCTTATGTATTAGGTTACTCTCTATGTGTAATACCTCACAAATTTCTCTTGTAGTCTGAGCCTTTAGAACGTGTCAAGTGAAGTGTTATTCCTGCCCTAAAAGATTAAGGAGTAACTTCCAAAGTGATTAGTGTTTAAACCTTTCTAAATTTTTCCTAAAAATGACTTCTTATGAAGTGGAAAAATGAATTATCCTTCCAATGATACCCATTTCATCAAAATCCTACATTGAAAGAGAAAGATATGGCCATTTTACAGAAAATAGTAAAATCGCCTAGGTGTGATGGAGATGGCCGACGGTTGACAGGCTAGCGACGGAATGTTGCCTAAACCATCACAGAGGAGGTAGTGAGACTATATTCTGGCTAAGTGTGATGGAGAGGTCTGATAGACCGTCGATCCAGCGATGGACCATCAATCCAGCCGTTTCAAGCAAGGCAGAAAGTCCAATTCTAGCCCATGTGAGACAGTCAGGGCCGACGGACCGTCGCACCCACCGGTACCTTTTTCTATACAATGATTTTAAGTCATTTTTAAAGGGAATTTTTTGTATTTTTCTACCCTTATTAACTCCTAGAAATATCCAAAATGAATCAAATAACTTCATTATCTCCCAAAATATCTCCAAAGCTAGGGCTTCTCCCTCAAGAACAAGAACAAATCATTTCTTCAAGAACTCTAAGAATCCACCATACCTTTCATAAATTGAGTTAAGAGTTGAGGTTACCAAGACAAAATTTCCAAGAAAACTTACTCAAGAGTTCCAAAAAGAGTCTCAAGAAAGTTTTTCACCTATAAGTTATAATCTAAGGTATGTGGTTTGAACAAGGACACTTCTTTCTTCCTTGAGCCTAAAAGTTGTTCTAATTATGAGAATATATGATTTTATAGGTTTTCTTATGAAATTAAAGTATGGTTTTATACCCTATGTTGTTATTCCTTGAGATTGTAATAGTTCCAATGTTCTAGAAATTGAAGTAAATGAGTATGTTGAGATTTTAAGGCAAAATATCAAAAATTCTAGATTTTGTATATGATTTATGAATCTTTATGATATCTGGCATGCACTTTGATGATTCTTAACTTGAGATTTGATTATGGGTCACTAAGCCCTACCTGAGATTTTTAATTTTATGAACTTTTGTGCTATAAGCACCTATAAATTGAGTATTTTGATATTATTGATGAAGATTTGGCCTTTTGGTCATAATAGAGTTGAAATACACATCGAGTGTGATTTAAAACAAATAGAAATATGTTTAGTCTTCATTGTATACCCTTGAGTTATTTTGAGGTGGATAACACCTAGAATAGGAATAAAGTTACCCCTTAGGCTGCATTTTGGTAATTTTCCACTCATCTTTGAGAGTCTAAAACCCTAAAAAAGTGTGATAAATTTAAATTGAGTCTTTGAGGTGACTTGGTAGTTTTATTAACACATATTTTTGTGATTATATTATGGTTTAAGGTAAGAGTCCTTCTAATTAATGATTGAATTTCTTTAGTTTTAACCAAAGCCCCAAATCATTTAGTGCTTGATTTAACACACTATTTAGGTTGGTTTTCACCCATTTTTGAGGGTTTAGATTCTTTGAGGTAGATGTAATGTAAGGTTTATCTCCAAAATATTTTTTTCCATGAGTGAGGCCTATATTCATTTTGGCATGATTTTTTGATCCAAAGTATAATTATGCAATATGGGTATCGATATTCTCGTATAGATGTGTAGAATATATTTTTGATAGCATGGCATCTTATAGAAGATTATAGAGTGGGAAAATTAAAGATTTAATGGATTGTTGAGCTTTCTTCGGCATTAAGTTAGGTTAGTTTTTTCGCTTATTAGATTGACCCATGTCATTGGATAATTGTTATACCTTGTTGGATTGGGATAGCTTTTATGTGTTGGCTTTATGATGTGCAAGACTAGGTATTAGTTGAAACTTTTAGGTCATTTTAGACCTTTGGAGTGAAATTTTTAGTTTGTTTTCTTTAACCTTAATGGATTGGACTTAATGTCTCATGATTAGCATGGGGTATCTTAAAATTACTCTAGTTAGATGGGGGTGACCTTTTCAGTCATGCTTAGGGATATGTTTTCCTTAGTTCCTTACTATAATAGAGTTTCTTTAGTTCCAATTTACTTAGGGAAAAGACTTGAGTTGAATATCTACCTTGGAGCTAGTACCGGCTTACTATACATCTAAGAGTTGACTTAGATACTTTAGTCTAGTGCGAGGTAGAATGAAAATAGAATGTATTTTAGTGATTTGGAAGTGGGATCTAAACCCACCTTAAGCCAAGATTTATATATATTTCTTGAAAACTTTATAGGCTTGTTAAATGCTTAGAGAATACCCTTTTGAGGCAAGGTTGAGGAGCCCTTGGTACTTTTTGGTTATGATTAATGGTGTTAGAAGTAATGTATTGTCGAGTGTAACATGTTTGTGAATTATTGGCTAAGCTAAATATAAGACATTGTGTATGCCATTATTTTGGTACTGATTGGGATTCTAAAAATATTTAGGAGCTATAGGCTAGGATATTTCCTAAGCCTTAAATTATGATATTGTCTATGCTATATGTAAGCTAGATTATGTAATGGATTAACTATTTCTCAAGTTATTCTTAGACTATATTTTTCTAATGATAGGTCATTGAGTATGCTACTAATGGGTCATTTCTCATGATATTGCTTAAAATATTGATTATGCCAAGTATATATGCTAGAAATCATCCTTGAAAACACTTCTTAGGATAATTTTAGCAATGATGTCATGAATTATGATTAGAACTAATGCTTTTTGATTTATAGGATCATATGTTACTACTTATGCTTGAAATAATTATAAATCCTTATATAATTACAAATGTGATTATTGTTGCCACCGATTATGATTATGCACATATATTATTAGCCGACATGGACGGAGGATGTTATGAGGAGATGACGATACCCGACAAGGCTGAAAAATATTATGATGATGTAATGATACCTGGCATGGACGGAGGATATTATGATGATATGATGATACCCTGCAAGTCCAGAGGATATAATGATGATCTGATGATACGCGACATGGTCAGAGGATATCATGATGAGATGATGATACCCGACAAAACTGGAGTATGATTAAATTGATATGCCTAGGTGTACATATACTGGTTTGAGTTTCGCAAGCCTTATGTATGGTAATCACATGATTATTTATATACTTATGTGAAATTTAGGTGTGTTGTTTACATTATGGATATCTGTAACGCCCCAAATCTGGTACCCGAATTGCTATATGGTGCTCATGACTGCGAAGGACCATAAGCTAACCCATGACTAATATATGTACCTGAACACTGCATAAAATACTATATAAATGCGGAATTAAAGGCTATAAGGATGTAAGGTTCAAAACTAAGACATAATATCTGATAAAAATATAACATCTAGGTGGGGTACGAAATACCCAAAACATCCGAAATAACTATCTGAACCTGATAGTTTGAAAGTCTCTAAACTGTTAGAATAAAGAGTTGATGGGACATGTCCCCAACTAACTCTAACTATTAAAATAAATTAATTAATGAGATAGTAAAGTAATGGTCATGTAATCGAAGGATAAGGATTCACAGCTAACTCTGACTGTTGAGACTAGAATGCTACTGAGGATCTGGAGCTCATACTTTTAAACCTATGGTATAAAACACCATAGCACAAATGTGTTAGTATGGTTGAATGTACTGGTATGCATGGGAGGTAGGCTAAATACAAAGGGTTCACATGCATGAACTATACTAACTGACCGAATAACATGAACATGAGGATACATACATGAATATATATTAACTATAACTGAGTTTGGGATAACATGATTACTGACAACATAAGATACTAATAACTGTATAACTAAAATAACTGATACTGAGCTACTGTAACTGACAGTCTAGTTTCTGATGGAACTAACTGTGTTTCATATTGTTCTAAGTTAACTATATCTGATAGTCCTAATCTATTACTGGAAATATGGGAAGTAGTCATCTAACCGACATGCCCCAAATAATGCAACATAGCTGAGTTTGGGTCCAATTTGTAACCCTAATTGGAAGGATGTCAATACCGCGCCACTGGTAAGGACAATCTATGAGCAACCCTTATATATCAGGTAACTCTAGTGAGAATGGTAGGAACCCTTATACAATAGGTTAAGACAATTCATCTACCCTCATATAACATACTATGATGTCTCAACCTATGC
This sequence comes from Capsicum annuum, assembly GCF_002878395.1. NCBI lineage: Eukaryota > Viridiplantae > Streptophyta > Magnoliopsida > Solanales > Solanaceae > Capsicum > Capsicum annuum. The sequence goes on along the minus strand of NC_061115.1, from coordinate 77,110,661 downwards.
TGGCTACGTAGTTTTGGAATGCAAGGATTGCTTCTAAGAATCGCACCGTCAGATAATAGGTGGGTTCCCATCCTTGGATTCATTCGGTGCTAATTTCTACTTCAATCTAAATAGAAACTAAACATGATTAAATGAACTGAACTGGAGTGAGTTAACTGAGTTCAATTGACTGACGGAATGCTATTGAGATCTGATAACTGTCTTAGATTTTTTAGAATTCTGGATTTCTGAGCTTTCCTGAGTCACATGACTTACTGAGTTCTATGGATCATAGCTTGACTGAGGATATTGTAAAAACATGATACTAGCTCTAAGCATACAACTAAATTGTCGGGTACAAGAACCCAGTACTCAATGGGAAGAAACTGACAAAGCTTGACTTTCTTGAATACATGACCAGCATCACAATCCATAATACAAAGAGTTGGATATTTCATGAGGTGCAAGTTTAAAAGCGCCACAATGGCTACACATATATCTGTAATTCATTGACTAAGACATTTCATCAAATACTTAACGTGCATAAACTTGTACATGAATGGGGATTTCATATTATTATACGAGTATGGCACTTTCCTTCACATAGGTATTTAATCAAAAACATGGGGAGCATGCTTTGGTTATACAATCATTAACACGTCTAATAATCATAGATACATCAATCAATGTGTAAATTTAAGAGTTTATCAAGATTATTATACAAATCACCACATCCTAGGGTCAATCATTGGAATAAGTAATTTCAAACATGAATCAAAACCCCACAACATCATGAACATGAATTTCAATTCAATTTAAATCATGAACAATAAAAAATACACAAATCTTGGAGTTTGAAAAGAGATTCTTGAGCTTCATGGGTTAAAGGGACTTATTAATCGACACATGACATACTCATCTTGATGATTTCTTGAAGATTAATGGAGGAAAACTTGAATTTTTGACTTGAAATTAAACACCTAGGGTTTTTTATTCTTGGGGATTATCTTTGAGAAAAAATCCTAAGTTGATGTTATAGATGGATAAAGAACTTATGAGACCTGATCTGATATTATTAGGGGTTAAAATGAGTGGGAAAAGACCCAAATACCATTTTAAAATGAATTTAAAATAATTGAACAAACTATGCGATAGTGGGTACGATGGTCCGTCGCTGGGTCAATGGTCCATCGGTCCTGATCGTTACTGCTGGGCAAACTAGGGGTTCACTGCTTCTGCTGCAATGGCTTGGGCGATGGTGTATCGCTAGCTTAATGGTATGTTGGCCTAAGACATCGTCCTTAGGAAGAATGAGGTCTCACTACCTCCACCATTACGGTTTGGGCGATGGTCCATCGCTAGCTTGATGGTCCATCGGCCCTCATCGTCGTACCTCTGGTAGTTTTGACTGCTTTCTATAAAAAGGCCATACCTTTCTACCCCGATGCCGGATTTGGATGAAATTGGTATCTTTGGAAAGCTTATTAAATTTCCCACATGACAAAAAGTGAAAATCTTACAAATTCCACGTATATAAAAGTGGATTCATCTTTCAAAGTAATTTTTTAACATACTTAGGATGATTTCAAGCTAGGTAGAAGTACAGGGTATTACATCCATATACTCAGTACATTCCTAAAGTACTGATCCATATATACGTCTGTGTGCTACATTATCTCATAACGTAGGTTTAGGTGCTCAGTCCTAGTAGTGACAATGATCTTCAAGCATCGCATCTACATCTTTATCCTTGGTGAGTCTTCATAGTTTGAGGACCTGCAATTGTAGCTTTTCCACTTTCAGAGTGTTTTGAGTTTTACTTTTAGGTCATTGTGAGTCAGTTAGGGTTTGTCCCAATGGCTCTCCAGTTTGAGTAGTAGAGGCTTTGTCAATCTAGACTATCAGTTGAAGTTGTATTCTAGATTATTAGTTTTTTTCTATTCAGACATTGTGTCTAGTTATCTCGGTTAATAGTTGACACAACAAGTATCATTGTTTAGCTTATTTATCCTAAAAAAAATGTTAAAAGTAATAACAGGCACAAAGGGTTAGCTTAGAGATACTTGTAGCCTTAAGCACCGTGTGACATCTCAGGATGAGATTTTGGGGCGTTACAAACTTGGTATCAAAGACAAGTTTAAGAAGTCTCAGGGAGTCTGATATGCCGTGTTAAGTAGAGTATTGATAATCGGTGTATAGCGTGCCACATCTATGAGAAAGAAGCTATAAGATATTTTAGGAAAAAGTCATCTCTTTCATTTAGAATCTATCATGCTTACAGTTGTCTCTCTCAGCTATTAATTTATGCTTTATTATTTCAAAAAATAGCTCCGCAAAGTGCAAATGCCCACCAAAACAATAACGAGCAACCTCAGTCTGTTGATCCCTTGAATGAGACTGTGTCTTATGCTGTGATTTGGGTGGACCTTCAGGCGTTAAACCAAGCAGTCACCATAAATATCCAGGCTAATTACTAAGCCATAATTTTGGATCAACAGGGAGGTGACTTAGCTGCTGCTAGGATCCATAATTTTATGGGGATAAATCTGCCAGAGTTCTATGGGTCTAAGGCTGGTCAGGACCTGCAGTTATATCTTGAGGAGGTAAGGAAGATCATGCAAGTCATGAATATTTTTGAGAAAGAGAGTGTAAAGATGGCATCTTATCATCTGAAAGACATTGCTTATGACTGTGTTGTTTTATGGAGGAAAAATAGAGGGGAAAATACTGCCCGTGTTAATTGGAAGGTATTTCAGGATGTATTCTAGGACAAGTTATTCTTACTTAAGATAAGGGAAGTGAAGATTAAGGAGTTTATGAACTTGAGATAGAGTTCTTCGTCTGTTAAGGAATACTACCTTAAGTTCAATTAGTTGGCCAAGTATACTCCAGATCTGATTGCTGACACCCGAACTAGTATGAGTAAGTTTGTGACTGGGGTTTCTAGGTTGGTGTTGAAAGAATGTAGGAATGCAATGCTAAATAGGGATATGGATCGATATAGATTAATGATACATGCACAACAAATAGAGGCAGACAAGATAAGGGAGAGAGATAGAGTGAGGGGTAACAAGAAGGCTAGATCCGAGCAGCATAAGCATAGTTAGGCTAGGTATCATAGAGGGAACCTCCAATAGTTCCAAAGCTATTATTCTATGCCAGTGCCTTCATTAGCTAGTGCTCCCGCACCTAGAGGAAGGAAGGAGCAAGGGAATAGGTCTTCTATGTCCCGATCCCAAAATAGTATCAGTAACAGACCTTGTTATCCTCTATGTACCAAGTGTGATAGGGACCATTTTAGTGAGTGCTTAGTAGACCAGAGGGGTTGATTTAGTTGTGGTAAGCTGGGCCACAGACTTAGAGAGTGTCTGTATGCTAGGAAAGATAACAGAGATGCCTTACCTTAGAAATAGGCTATTAGTGCACCAACTCCTATAGCCTGTCATGCCCCTACTCATCGCACTTTATCTAGAACTGCTGGCGGTCAGCATTAGAATAGATTCTACTATCTACCATCACTTCAGGAGCAGGAGAACTCTAATGATACTGTCACTAGTATGCTTCATGTATTCCACTTTGATGTTTATGTGTTGTTGGACCCCTGGTCAAGTTTTTCTTATGTGACCCCATTTGTTGCTATGAATTTTGAAATGAGTCTCGAAAAGATTCCAGAGCCTATCCTAGTTTCTACTCTAGTAGGAGAGTCAGTTGTTGCTAAGCAAGTGTATAGAAATTATCCTGTTACTGTACATCATAGATTCATACTTGCTAATTTGATAGAGTTGGACATAGTGGATTTTGACCTTATTCTTGGTATGGATTGTCTTCACTCTTATTATGCATCTATAGACTATCGTACCTGTGAGGTTAAGTTTCAGTTTCTTAATGAGCTAGATTTTTAGAGGTCTGGGAGTACAATAACTCCCAAGAGTCATTTTATCTCCTATCTCAAAGATAAAAAGCAAATATCCAAAGGTTGCATCTATCACCTAGTTAGAGTTAAAGAAACTAAGTCCTAGACTCTAACTATTCAGTTAGTCAACATTATTAATAAGTTTCCTGATGTTTTATGGAAAGATCTCCCAAGGGTACCTTCCTGTAGAGAGATAGAATTTAAGATTGACCTTTTTACCAACACTCAACCAATTTTTATTCCTCCTTACAGTATGGCACCTCCAAAGCTTAAGGAGTTGAAGGTGCAACTCAAAGATCTCTTAGCTAAATGTTTCATAAGGCCCAGTGTCTCTCCTTGGGGTACACCTATTCTATTTGTGCGAAAGAAGGATGGTTCTTTTTCGTATGTACATTGACTATTGTTAGCTTAATAAGGTCACAGTTAAGAATAAGTACCCTCTTTCGAGAATTGATGACCTGTTTGATCAGTTGAAAGGTGCAAGTTATTTCTCAAAGATAGACCTTAGATCTGTCTATCATCAACTTAAAGTAAGAGAGTGTGATATCCCAAAGGCAGCCTTCCAAACCTGTTATGGTCACTTTGAGTTTCTAGTCATGTCTTTTGGCTAACCAATGCTCCAGTAGCCTTTATGGACCTCATGAATCGAGTGTTTAGACATAATCTTGATATGTTTGCCATCGTGTTAATAGATAATATCCTTATGTACTCCAATACTGAGAATGACCATGTGGATAATCTTAGAATCATCCTACAAACTCTTAGAGATCATCAATTATTTTCCAAATTCAATAAGTTTGAATTTTTGCTATGGTCATTAGACTTTATGGGTCATATTATTTCATCCAAAGGCATCAGAGTTGACCCCCAAAAGACAGAAGATATAAGAAATTGGACTAGACCTATCTCTCCATTTGACATTAGGAGTTTCTTAGCTCTAGCTAGCTATTACAACCATTTTGTTGAAGGTTTATCTTCTATTGCATCCCCCTTTACTTGATTGACCCAAAATAAATTTAAGATCTTTTGGTCGATTTTCTGTGAGAAGATTTTTTAGGAGTTGAAGACTCGACTCACCTCAGCCCCTATGTTGACTTTGCCTGATCGTATAGATGGTTTTGTGGTGTATTGTGATGCCTCTAGAGTTAGTTTAGGTTGTGTATTGATGGAGAGAGGTAAGGTTATAGCCTATTCCTCTAGACAGTCAAAGCTGCATGAAAAGAATTACCCAACCCATGATCTTGAGTTAGCTATTGTGGTCTTTGCTTTAAAAATATAGTGAAACTATATGTATGGTGTTTATATTGATATGTTTACTCATCGTAAGAGCCTGCATTATGTGTTGACTCAGAGGGAGTAGAATCTTAGATAGAAGAGTTGATTAGAGTTGCTAAAGAATTATGATATGAGTATGCTATATCACCCGAGCAAGGCTAATATAGTGCTAGATGCCCTTAGAAGGTTATATATGGGTAGTGTCACACATGTAGAGGAAGGTAAGAAAGATTTAGCTCATGATGTACATCATTTGGATAGACTGGGTGTTAGGTTGCTTGATTCAGCTGAGGGGAGTATCTTGGTGCAAAGTAGTTCTAAATTCTCTTTAGCTTTGGAAGTGAAGGAGAAGCAAGACAGAGATCCTAGTTTGGTCAGATTGAATGAGTCAGTTAAGGACCTAAAGGTAGAGGTTTACTCCTAAAGGGGAAATAGCATGTTGATATTGCAGGGTAGATTATGTGTTTCATGTGTTGATGATCCGAGGCAGAGAATTATGGTTGAAGCGCATGGCGTGTGGTATTCTATTCATCCTAGTGCTACCAAGATGTACCGCGACTTGTGGGAAATCTATTGGTTGAATCGTATGAAGAAGGATATAGCTAAGTTTGTAGCAAAATGTGCAACATGCCAACAGGTTAAGGTAGAGCATTAAAGACCTGGTGGTGTGATACACGAGTTTGGTATACCTACTTGGAAGTGGGAAGAGGTGAATATAGATTTCGTGAGTAGTTTACCTCTTTTACGTTGTTTTCATGATTCTATTTGGGTGGTTATAGATAGGTTGACTAAGTCCGCACATTTTCTGCTAGCACATACATCTTATACAACTGAGGATTATGCTATAAGGTATATTTGGGAGTTAGTTAGGTTGCATGGAGTCCCTTGTCTATCATTTCAGATAGGGGTACTCAGTTCACTTAGCAGTTTTGGAGAGCTTTTCAGAAGGGTCTTGATACCAAAGTTCACCTAAGTTCTACTTTTCATCCATAGACAGATGGTCAAGCTGAGAGGACCATCTAGACTTTGGAGGATATATTGGAGCATCTTTTCTTAACTTCAAGGGTAGTTGGGATGAGTAATTTCCTTTGATAGAGTTTACTTATAACAATAGTTATCATGCTAGCATCAAGATGGATCAATTTGAGGCCTTGTTTAGAAGGAGATGTAGATCACACATAGGTTGGTTTGAATTTGGTAAAGCTGCTTTAGTTGGGCCTGATGCAATATTTGAGGCTTTGGAGAAGGTAAAGTTAATTAGTCAAAGGTTGAAGATAGCTCAGCGTCGCCAAAAGTCATATGCCGATGTGAGGACAAGATAGCTTGAGTTTGAGGTGGGTGATTTGGTGTACTTAAATATTTCACCCAAGAAAAGGGTGAAAAGGTTTAGAAAAAAAGGGGAAGCTTAGTCCCCATTATGTTGGCCCTTATAGAGTTTTAAGCCATGTTGGGAAACTAGCCTATGAAGTTGAGTTACCGCAGAGTGTTCTACTATTCATCCTCTTTTTCATGTCTCCATGCTTTAGAAGCATAGAGGTGATTCCATTGCAGTGGATCCTTCAGATAATGCTGATATTAGAAATAGTCTATCATTTGATGAGATTCCCATTGAGATCCTAGATTTCCAAATCCGAAGACTGAGGAACAAAGAGATTCCCTTGGTCAAAGTTTTATGGCAGAACCTGTCAGTTGAGGGCACTACTTGGGAGGCAGAAACACATATGTGAGCCAAGTACCCGCACCTCTTCTTCATGAATTCAGATCAAGCCGAAGGTATTATTCTTCCTTAATTCATCCCTTCTAATAAAAATTTCAGCTATGTATTTATTCTTACATGAGTTCTTGCAATTTCCAAAGTATTCGAGAGTTTAGAAAGATATGGAACCCGCTTAGCAAATTGCTTCAGCTATGTGTACTCAGTTTTCTCTATGTTCTTAGTCTAACTAGAGACATTTGAGGATGAATGTTTCTAAGGGGGAGATATCGTAAGACCCAGAAAATTTCCCTCATAGTTTGAGCCTTTAGAGCATGTCAAGTGAAGTGTAATTCCAGCCTTAAAAGATTAAGGAGTGACTTCCAAAGTGATTAGTGTTTAACTTTGCTGAATTTTTCCTAAAAATGACTTCTTATCATGTGGAAAATTGAATTATCTTTATGACGATACCCATTTCATCAAAATCCAACATCAGAAGAGAAATATAAGGCCATTTTATAGAAAGCAGTAAAATCGGCCAGGTGCGATGAAGAGGGCTGATAGACCGTCGGGCTAGCGATAGACCGTCACCCAAACCATCGCATATTCCTATAAACCTCGAACACTTTCTTTGACTCTATTCTATCTCTAAAAGATGATGTGACATTATTGATAGATACAGACAAGACTTCAACATGCTTTACTAGAGTTGCAACACAATGTCTGACTAGAGAGTCAGATATAAATATCAATAATCTTCAGCAGTCACCTAAAAGAATTTGGGATGGCTTAGGATTTAGTAAAGCTCATGACTACTTTAGTCTTTGAGGTTTGACATTAGGAATTTGAGTTATGTTGTAGATATCTCTTATCCATGGATGCCATTTCATTCATCGAGAAGTCCTCAGAGAAGAGTTGGTTCTACTAATGTTCATTAGGGTACTTTGCTAGTTTTGAGCATGAGATTTGATTTCTTGTGTTGTCTAGGAATTTTCCTATGCTATATCCTTTTGAGCCGGACATTGGTGCATAGATATGTGAGAAGGTTAGTATTGTCACTCTATTTGGCATCAAAGCACTAGATAGAAGCTGAATCTTTTTTCCATTAAGATGTTAATTATGAGAGGGCCATAGAAAGCACAAGTACAAAGACTTATGGAAATGGCAACAAAAGGCATGCCATCATTATAATGCTATTGGTATTTTATCTGAGAGTGAGGATTCTTCTAATATAGTTTATCTTTACCTGCAGCCCACCATCTCTATGAAGATAATATTCTATACAATAAGTAGTTCTCAGATTAGTCATGATGATCATAGTGGGCAGAGCCCCCATCAAACTTGTGTAGTATGTTATGGTTCTTTGGACCATGGCGACTATTTTGGATTATGAGGGGCAGTACCTTAAAGTATTCTAGGATCTTTGTTTGGTTGTGTTGTAATGAGATACTAGTATAGAGAATGCCCCAAGTATGAGATAGATGATCAGCTAGAGTTAGCACGTATTCTCCGCCAGACTAGAGTTCCTAAGATAGGCAATGATTTTAGAAGTATGGACATAATTTTATGAATTTCTTCTCAGTGTCAGTTGTCCAGCCATTTAGGCTAAGTGGTATCTCTGCATGTTGGTGTTTTAAAAGTTTTCTATGACTATACAAAGATCAACTACTAGCCTAGAGAGTGTCCCAAGCATGGGATTTCCCATTACTAAGCTCATTTAGATCAGCTTCATGATGTTGTGTAATCTTCAGTTAGCGATAGTGTGTGTGGCACCTCAATTGTTGATTTAGGTGGTCTATTCAAGAGTGACCCATTAAGATTTATTTTTCTGTATGCCTATCAAACATCTGATTTTGAATGTCACCACGATTGGTTTGTTGTTATTTTCTATATTTATCTCTTATTATGTGTATTAGGGTTTTCATACCCATTAATGATTATATGCCTTGATTAATTGATATCAGTCAATATGTGCCTTATTATTGAATTTCTAATTATGTTACTACTCCATGGTTTATTTCTTTTAGTAGTAGAGGAGTAGATCTGTATTGATATTTCCCCTATGGGTGTTGCTTTTGGGTTTAAGTTCCCTTTATCTTGGCATATCTACCTTATTATGGCCCTTGAGTGGTACATGATATTGATGTTTATTTTTGTACCTCCTATTCAGTATATTGATATTAATATTAATGTTTCTATTGCTACCATCACATTATGTTATCGATATTACTTGGTATTATTACTTGATATTGTTACTTGATGAATTTGATCCTCTGTAGGTAGTTGTATAGACTAGTGTTATCTAGTTATACTTTTATTTTCTTGTGATCTTATTTGGTAGCTTGAGTAGATACAGCCCAATTTAATAATTTCTTTTCCCTAGCATAGCAAAGTTGACTGTGTTTCCTCTTGGTTAGCTGTATTAGATTGATTTAAGAATGTATTATGATATCGAAGTAAAATTGACTTTTTGTGGTGCTAATATGATTCTAGGGTTAGATAATTTGGTTGTATCACTCGTTCTTGAGTTTGAGACTCTTCAACTAGCCTCCTGTGTTGCAAGTGTTTTCTCTTTGGCTATTCCTTTCTATATAGCTTATTTGTGAAATTAACCAGTTTGAGGTACGTTCTTTGGTTGTGACTATATTATCGCTCGATAGTGGTTTTGAGATTGAGATATTGTGGATTTATCTCTTATATTTGTTGGGTTCATTCCCTATTGATGGTTTACCTTTATTATTAGAGTGGAGATTGGATGCTTCTTTCTTAATTTTGCATGGTTTTTCTAGTTAAGAAACAAGGTTAGAGGTGGATGGCCTTTTCTATGATAGATTCTTAAGTTGGCAAATTAGAAACTCTTTAGCTTGAGTTAGTTGTTCTCTGGTGGTGGTCTTGACTTTGACCTTGGTTTTAAGATTGGTATTCTTATTCGATGATGTTATTATTGGGTGGATTCAAGAAATCCCTATTTCAACATTGATTTGGCCAAATGAGGCTTGGTGGACTAGTTCTTCTTGATAATATAAGCCTATGGTTATTTCTTGCCGGGATGGAGTATTGGATTGGTTAGTTTCTAGCTTAAGTTGCAGTTCTCTGTATTGCTAGAGTTTTTTCCATTATTGTTGTGGTTTCAGCCTTGTGGAGTTTTTTTGTATGTTTTGATAGTTCATGCCCTCCAACGGATACGTAGTGGGTTAGATGTATTTTCATCTGGTGATTCATCCTTTTGCATGATTTCAATTTTGCAGCTATAATTTCTTCCCTCCAGCTAATACAGAGTTTGTTGCTTGTGTTTTTAGTCGGTGGTTATCCCTATGATGATTTTGTTCTTCAGATATGTCTCAACTGTAGCTTGGTATGATTTATCTCAGATATGTCAGATTTGGATACTAGAGTCATTTCAGGATAGTTGACATTAATATAGCCTTATTGGCTCAGTTTTTTATTTAATGCCTTAGAATGGCAAGTTGGAAGTATAATAGATTTGGAGGATTAATGCCTACCCATCTTCAGGTTTGTTTGGGTAGTAAAGATCAAGCTATCCAACCTTGGTATTGAGGTTTTAGCTTGGTGCTGTAGAGCTTGCGTGTAACTTTTATTTAGACATGTCTCAGTTCCTATTTTATTTATAGGAGGGTTGAGCCTACTCCGCAGATTGCCTATTTGAACCTGAGTCTCTAGTTCTCTTTGGGAAGTTTTGATGATTTAGTCAATGGGAATAATATACTTTAGTTGGTTTTAGTATGAATTCACTCTTGGTGGATGAGACATCTTGGAGTGGAATATTCAATGATGATAAGTCATACCTTGGATTTTGAGATTTCAATTTGATTTTAATCAAGACTGGTTTCAGCATTGGCACTGATTGCATTCCTCAATTATATCCATTTGTGTGCCCAGACAGCGCCTTATGATCTTATTCTTATGTTTTTCGTATGGACTTTCTAGCTAGTTTCAGTTCTTTTAGTTCTCCATAGTGAGATTACATGGGCAAGATTCAGGATGTTTTCCTCCTTCCTTAGAGTAGATAACAGGTGCAGACTGGTAAATGGAGTATATATTTAGATTTGGATTTTGTGGCAAAACTTATGACTTGGGTTGTCTTTTGCTTGAATAAGCCTTTGTTTATTTATATGGATATAAAGATAGTATAAGCATGTTGTGATTCAAATGTGCGTGCATCATCCTTCTTGGAACTTTTTGAGGCCAGTTAGTGGTTAAGTTAAGTTTTTGCTATTTGGTAGTAGAATGAGAGTGCTGATTGGAAAAGGGATACCTATGGAGAAATCTCTTGTAAGTGTTCTCTCTTCGTTGAGGTTACTTGGGAAGTCATGTTGGGAGCATACAGGCCCAGTACCTCATCCTTTCAAGCTTTTGGGATTCTTTCTATCTGCTGACTTTTAGGGATGATAGTCCTTTTTAGTAACGGACAATGTAATGACCCTTTAATTTATTTTCCATATTTTTTCTTTTTTCTATCGTTTGAGCTTCTCCATAGCTAACCCAAAGTCAGTTTCACTTGTTGGGATGGACAACTCGATTATCGGGCAGTTTATTTGGCTATAGAGCCAATTCTATTTTTTGATGTCTTCGCTTGTTCCAAATAGCCACTGGGCAAAAACCTAAATGAAATGGTCTCAGATACAAATTTCATCTATGCTAGCATATCCATAATATAAATTTTAGGCACGATAGACCTTTAGTTTAGGTCTCCATTCACCTTAGCTCATTTCAACCTATTGGTCGAAAAGTTGGAAATTTAAAATATGAGTGTGGAACCCATATTTGTTCAAAATGACCTTGGATGGAAAATTTGAATTTCCCATCATGTCTGAAACGTTGAATTTAGCATGGTCACATATTTTGTTTGCAAAAATTGGACTCAAAATGTATCTGAGGCATCATTGAAAACTTGAAAATTTACCAAATTTTGCTGGTCCAGGTGTGATGGCAATTGCATTATGGCAGAGAAGATCATAACATGATGATCATGGCAAGGCCACTACGATCGCAGCCTGTGTCTCAACCATCGCGGTATTTCTATGCCTGGGGCCCTATAAATATACCCCATAGTTTCAATTTTGGCCATTTCTTCTTTAACTTTGAGAGTCAAAAACCCTAAATGGGTATAATAACTCAAATTTGAGAATTATGGATGACTTGGGAGCTTGCTAAACACCTTTAAATTCATAGTTGAATTTGTTGGTTTGGATCCCAAACCATAATTTAGATTAGGGCTTGATTTTAGCCAAAACTTTATCTTTGTTTGCACCGATTTCTTAGGGGTTATGAATCCTTGTTCATGTATGAACATTGAGTTGAAAAATGTGTACTCCGCACGAAGGGTCCACTTGGGGTTTTTGGTGTTTTATTTGGACCCAAAGCACAATAGGGTAATATAGGTATCATTAGACTCGTATTGATGAGTAGAATATGTTTTTTATAAAATGATGGTATTTTGGGGATTGTGAAGTAAAGTCGAGCATGTGGTGTATGATGTGAGGTTTTGTAGTTAGGCTTTAAGGTAGGATTATGTATACTTTTCTTTGTAGATGATGTGTTATATATATTGTGCATGAATTTGAATGTTAGACTTGATTATGAGTAGAATAACTTAGACTTAATTTTTGATGTTTGGGATTAGATGAGGGATTTGGACCCATAACATAGCACATTTATACCCTTTTAGAAGCCTATTGACTTCTCCCTAGTTTGGATTAATTTGTAGCATGGATATGATATAATGCTAGGTTTGGGATGTGGTTTTACCATTGTAAGCATGATTAGTATATTTATTCTTTTTGGGCTAGTGTGGTGGTATTGAAATCATAATTTGGATAGAGTTGACTTAAATCCCTTTGTTCTAGTTGAAGTTCCTATCTTAGACTTGATTATGGCTTACTTGACATCTAGTAGTTGAACTAGATACCTTTGCTTGTTTAGGCGTAGTTTTACTAATTATGATAATTGAGGATTAGAAATGGGATTATCTGGCCCACTTAGACCAAGACTTGTGTTTGCCTTGTGGAATTAGCTACGGATGTTAGGCGTAGTTGAGGTTTGTAAACCTTTATATAAGGTAACATCATTGCTTATTGAATGATGATGTATTTTCCCGGAATAATGATAATTAGGCCTATAAAGATGCTATTTTCTCTTAGATTTGATGTTGGGTCCTTAGAGATGAATTTACTGTTAAATATGATTACTAGGCCTGTAGAGATGATATTCTTCTTAGATATGATAATTGGTTTGGAGAGGTGATATTCCTTATAGTAATGATGTATGCCCTACAAATATGAGATGATTATATTCTTATTGATAATATGTCTCCTAGATGTGAGATGATTATATGCTTATTAATATTATGTCTCCTAGATGTGAGATGGATATATGCTTATTGATATTATGCCTTTTAAAAATTAAAGGTGGTAGAAATGAGAATATTGCATTGGATGTGTGGACTTACTAGAGGGGACAGAGTTAGGAATGAGATTATCTGAGAGAAGGTGGGAGTGGCTTCAGTAAAGGACAAGATGCGGGAAGAGAGGTTGAGATAGTTTGGGCATGTAATGAGGATGGGTGCGGCTACCCCAGTTCATAGGTGTAAGAGTCTAGCTTTGGATGGCTTCAAGAGGAGTAAAATTTGGCCAAATAAGCACTGAAGGGAGGTAATTAGACATGACATGGAGGAACTGCAGCTTAAAAAGGACATAACCCTAGATAGAAAAGTGTGGAGGTCTTGAATAAGGGTAGAAGGCTACCGTATGGTTCTGGGTTGTAGCAGGTAGTCAGGAGTGCTCTTCTATATCCGTGTTATTAATACTAGGACTCTGTCTATAGGTAAGAGCCTCTAGTTAGGAGATTTTAGGTGTGGTGTATGTCTTGGGTCTGTGACTGTATGTTACTTCTAGGTGGGCTTCCTATTTCTTATTTCGTATTGCTCTTATTTCTCAAATTTTGTATTTCTCTAATTTCTCTTTTTTGCTATTTTTTATTCTTTATTTTTGTTATGTTTCATTATGACCTTGTTTACTATTTTTTATCTTGAGCTGGGGTGTTTCGGAAATAGCCTCTCTACTTCTTCGGAGGTAGCGGTATGGACTACATATATTTTACCCTCCAAGATCCTACTTTTCGGGAATACACTGGGTCTGTTTTTTTTGATATTATGTCTCCTAGATGTGAGATGATTATACGATTATTGATATTATGCCTCCAAGATATGAGATGAGTGTATACTTATTGATGTTAAGTCTCCTAGAGATTATATGCTTATTGATATTATGCCTCCTTATTATGCGATGATTATATGCTTATTGATATTAGGACTCCTAGATATGTGATGAATCTATGCTGATTGATATTATGCATCCTAGATGTTAGATGATTATATGTTTATTAATATTACGCCTCTTATATATGAGATGATTATAGATATGCTATGTCTTATAAATAAGTTTATTTATACGTGTTTTGGATATGTATACCGGCCTATGGCCGTAAGTATGATGTTGAGATTATTCCGAACATGTTATTGTTCCAAAGGCCGTGTTTTTTATATTTATTGGATATCTGAGAAGTGTTTACCCTTGTAAAGGACATGGTTGTACAATATGGATATATATATATATATATGTTTATATACAAATCTCTCTGGTATGGGATAGACGAAGATGTGATATGACTCTTATTATGCCACTAATTTAATACTGGTGATGGCATGCATAGATTCGGTATATTCTTGGTTATTATACATGTGATTTCTGTGATTCTAATTGAAATATGATCTTATGACTGTTCTTCCTAATTAAGGTTTAGGCTTATGTGGGAGCTAGTAGTCTATTAAGTGACTATAGTACTTGATGGCTAGAAATTTAATGTACAAGTTAATGAAATTTATCTAGTTGTAATATGGTACCTAGAAATTATGTATGATACATGGCTAATGATGATGATAGTGTTAGTGTTGATGAAGATTAGTTTCTACTATGATGTCGATTAGTTGTTAAACAAGAATTTGTGTATTAATGATTCTAGATAATAAAGATGTTAGTTGATAGATACACAAAATGTCTAAATAATGGTTAGAGGTTTATTGATAGATGGTGACTAGTGAGATTATGATGGTTAGAAATTAACATTTGTTAACTGACAATTATGGTCTAGTGGTGAATATTGACTAGGTTCTAGATATTGGCTATTTCGTGAATAATAATTACGTGAAGAAATGGTTAGGCTAATAATATGAGGCCATCTCCAGAATTTAACCTATTACTTACTTTGGTCATGGTGTATTCCGACCCTTTCTACACTTTTATAATGATTTAGTCCCAAAGATCATTTCGGGCAACAAAATTATGAATTTACTCTCTTTTTGCCATGGCTTGTGTCCGTGCACCTATTTTTATCTCTATATATATATTGACGATTATGATGATATCTATATATACTCGATTCAAGTCTAGAGGATATTGTTGTGATAATATTGATACCTGACAAGGACGGAGGATACTGTGATGATATTGTTACCTGGCAAGGTCAGAGGATACTATGATGATATTGCTACCCAGCAAGGCCAGAGGATACTGTGATGTTATTAATACCTGACAAGGCCAAAGAATATTGTGATGATATATTGGTACCCGAGAAGGCTAGAGGTTGATTATGATAAAGATGGCCATGATGATGGTAGTTATAATAGAGATGGTGATATACATGAGATTGTGATATTAATTGTGCACCTTGCATTTATTCCTACATGCGCATTGCCTATCACCAGTATGCACCTATGCCTATCAGCTGGTATGGGTACAGTTTCATAGATATGGGTGATGACTATGCATTGTGTTGTGGTATGCTTATTGAACCTTCTTAGTCTAGGGCAGTAGGGGTATGCATAAGCTCAACTAGATATTTTGTTGTCCGAAGTAGGTGGTTATTCATGCTATTTTTAATATTGTTATGATTGTTATTTTGGATAGCTTATGGAAGATTGGTCATTAATCAGGTGTCTGGATTTGAGGTATATCTTCGGCGTCTTCTATTTGATGACCGCATTATTATGCATGCTATATGATGTCTAGCCGTGTGGATTAGAAACCCTGAGTATGATAGTATTAAATCATTGTAGTATTATAATGAAGTCTTAGAATGAAGATATGATGTTCTAGGTTATGCTTTGAGAGAACCTCATGTTTAATTGTATATATGTATGCATATCTTGATATATGAAGCTATGGAACTACCGTATATACCTTCCTTCATTTGTTCATATTGTATATTCATTTCTTGGCCTTGTATATTGCTATATATCTTTCTTTTACTCTTCATTCGTATATTGACAAGTGATATATGGTATAGTACTGATGTCTATTGAATGTGGCTAGAATAGGATAGTTCACACTAATACTTCCATAGTCTTATTATGTTAGACTCTTGGACTTGAATAGGATAGTTGTCTCTTATTATTCTCATTGACTTGTTATATGATTTCTGGACTCTTAGTTGTAGTTTGCATTCTTTTCATATATTGTATATATCTTCTTTTATATTTGCAGTTCAGTTGGTAGTTTCCTACCAAGTACCATTCGTTTGGTACTCATACTACACTTCTGCAGCCTATAGATCATAGTACAGGTCATTGCCGTTGATGTGCGCATCATGCATCACAGCCATAGTTTAGAGACTTAGAGTGATCTCCTAACGTTTGGGGTATCACTTATCTCTCTGTTATGTATTAGACTAGTCTCTATGTTTCATTCAAAGACAGGTCATACTAGTGTATTTCTCTTGATATTTTACTTTTGTACTCTTATTATATAAGAAGCTTTTATACTGATACCACCAGATATCTGAGTTTTATTATGTATTGATCTTTATTTCATTTATTCCGCATTTTTTTCCTTATACTATTTAGTAGTCTGTTACTAGACATTCTGGACTACAGATTGTCTTGCCTACTGCTGGGTTATGGTAGCCGCCATCATAACCTGAGAAATTGGGTTGTGATAGAAGTGATGAGTCATCATGTTTCAACATCAACTTAAAAGAAGAATTGTTCAATTGATGGACTCAATTGACGACACAAGTTGACACGCTGACAACTATGGTTGTTAACTGTTGAGTGACAGTTTAGCTATTTGATTTTTCAACTTTGAATTCTACAGTTATAAATAACAACTTTAGGTCTTTCTCATTATACTTTTGATTACTTTCCTTGGACGTTATTTTGTGAGACTACTATTAAAGTTTAGAATTCTATTTTTAGGTTTTTTGGATAACTATTGTGGATCTTCAAAAGAGAGCCGATGCTGATTCCATATTTTTTAGGCATAAATCTTTAATTTATGAATTCATCTTCTACAGTCTTTCTTAAATTCATGAGCAACTAAACTCCCACGACTAGGATTGTAGGAACCATAGTGAATTGATTTTCTGATTGTGATAATTTTGATATTGTAATAGATTTCTATTTATTACAAATAGTAGAACATGACCTAAGTTTAATTTGCTTGAAAAAAGTAATCAAAATAGGAACATGGATTATCAATGAGGATTCAAAGACATTAACTTTTAGTCTAATGGTCAATGCTTTAACGATATTGACCAACTTGAAATGAAATCAAACTCAAGTACAAGTTCTTTATGTTTGAAAGAATTAAAGAACTAAACACGTAAGTTAGGTTGAAAAAGGCTTACATGATTGTAGGCATTAATACTTTTATATCTCCCAAAGTTCATGCGAATCATATCCAATAATTGGCAAGCTAAAATGATATTAGCCACGGTAATCACAACTCTAGTTCAAATTCCTTAATGATTTACACCATTACAAAGTAACACTTTGTTCCTAACAACAATCAAAATACTATTTTATGAATTGTTACAACAAAACCCCAGATCTTATGGAAATTATTGGCTATCAGTCACTTAAATCACAAACATCTTAATTAACACCGTATTCTCAGTGGGATTTGACCCCAACATTTGTTGGGTTATATATTTGATGATGAGTGCTTATGCTTCTTTCAAGGAAGTTGTAGCTTGCGCATACTAATCCTCAACTAGTGATTCCCTGATCTCAAATAAATCTTCAAAAACATCGAAGCACCTTGAAGTTAATCAAACAAATCATCAGTACGAGGAAGAGGATACTTATTCTTAACAGTCAACTTATTCAACTGCCGATAATCAGTACACATATGCATAGGCCGATCCTTTCTATTCACAAATAAGACAGGCACACCCCTAGGTGAAACACTAGGTTAGATAAATCCTTTATCCAATAACTCTTACAACTGATCCTTCAATTCCTCTAAATTCGATGGGTTATTCTTATAAGGAGAAATAAAAATGGGCTTGGTGCCCGACACAAAATCAATCAAAGTTAATAGCATGATTTAGAGGCATACCTGGAAAATCCATAGGGAATACATCCATAAACTCACTGACAATAAAAAAATAATCCAAAGAAGGCAGTGAAGCAACACAAGTTTCACGAATATGGTCTAGATAAAAGAAACATCTCCTCTCAACCTAGAGATAATCCTAAAAGAAAGATAACTCTCTTGTGAACTGAATGAAGCACCCAATTCAAAGCTATCCTTGACACACCCGATGAAGCTATATCACGATCTTAGCATAACAGTCTATGACAATATGATAAGGAGCTAATCACTCCATACCCATAATGACATCAACATCTACCATATGTAAAATAATTAAATCTATCTAAGTCTCACACCTAGTGAAGATTGCAACACAAGACCGGGACACCCGATCCACTACTAAAGAGTATCCTATAGAGGTAGATAGATGGATAGACATTGAAAAAGACTCACAAGAAAAACAAAAAAAAATCAAAAAATATAGACAAATAAGAGGAAGATGATCTGAGGTCAAATAACATAGATGCAGATCTAAAACAAATGGGTGATACCGTGATACAACGTTGGAAGCCTCTGTCGCTGGTCTGGCAGCTATATCATAGCACTGTCCACAATACCAAATGACTCAGTAGTTTTGATACCACCACCATGGAACCACTACCTCTTCCCTACATACCTCTAGTAGAACATCTATGTCTCACTGCTGATGTAGGACTAGCTGTAAAAACACAAAGGGGACACCCATTGGCCAAATGTGCAACTTTATCACACACAAAGCAATCTCTATTGCCCGAATTAATAAAAAGGCATGACTAAGCTAAAATGGACACCCAAAGTTACTGAACCAGAAGACTCACTTCCTAAACCCTAAAAGGTTTCCTGTGCAGGGTCTTCCATGATATCTATAGAACATCTAGAATCTCTACCTCAAGGAGTGTGAACTTCAAACTTTACCTGATGGTACACCTTCTTGGTGAATTCCTTAGATTCTTAAAGAATAGACTCTATCATTGTAGTATGACACTATTCTTTGAAAAGATGCCCCTAACACTAACATCTAGGTAGTAAAAAGTTTAAGCGAAATATCCAACCCCTTCATAAACTTTTGACTTCTTTTGGACTCAATGGTAATAATGGAATAAGAATATCTAGATGAGGCATGGAAACTTTCCTCATACTCCACAACAGTCATGGAGCCCTAATCTAGGTGATAAAAATCATCTCTCATCTAATCCCTCAGACTATAAGGCATAACCTGCCTAAAAAGGCTTCAGCAAACTGATCCCAAGTTATCTATGGAGAACAAAGAGGTCTACAACTAACAAGTGACCTCCACCAGTCCCTCACTGTATATCTAAACTAGTAATTAGTGTAAGCTACCCCATGTGTCTCAAGTGATCTAAGATTATTCAACTTATAACAATAGTAAGTTAAGAACTCATAGGCGTTCTCATCCATACACAAATTAACCTAGGGGGACCAAAATGAGTAAATCTCTCAAACCTCTTCTAATCCTCAAAAGACATAACTTTACTCACAATAATAGAAGACATAGTGAATCTAACTAGATGAGATCCCACCTTAGAAGGTAACATAGATGAAAGCTTAAATACTAATCTCAAAATACCATACTCAGATGTAGGAAATGATGGAGGAATAACATTCAGATTCTATGGTGTACCATAAGTAAATAATGGTACCACTCAATGCTTTATACTCAAAACTAGAGGATTATAGGTAGATGCTAGCATAGACAAAGGTACAATACTTAGAGTTGGAGGAAAACTAGGTGAACTCAGAGGAGCAACCTCTAAATGGGTTAACAAATGAATCGACAAACCCTCTAAGATCAGTAGAAGAACTCTATAGAATTGGAGAAGTCCCTATATCTCTAACATGATCAAATTAAGGCTCAAGGGAGATCCTTTTAGTACTATTATGGATAGGACAAATCCTCATGCCCATCCACTACCTCAGGTTATCCACAACTCAACACTCGCCTTCTAGATTGAGCTCTCTTCTAGGATCTTAGTTTTTTCCCTAACTTATAGGACCTATGTCATGACCCAAACCATGCCCTGGTCATGATGAGTTTCTTAAGTCCAACAAGGATCAAAGACCACCGCCTACACCTAGCCACGCAGAACACAATACAATAACGGATGAATTCCAAACATATAACAATATAGTATACTAAAAGCTCAAAGAATTTAAGAAATGTCTATAACCAATAATTGGTAACTAACCAATGTCACCCAAGTCCACAATAATATCCGCAAAGACTTCTAACAAAAATAAAATTAATAAAGTGTCGAGCTATGCCTCCAAATCTGACAATGACAATAACAATACCAATGTTAATAGAAAATCTTCAATTCTAGTCAATGAAAAAAACTGGTGAAATGACAAAGTCTTCCAGAAAATAAAAGCTTACCACTTCATCACCAGAATCTCCAGAATGTAAACGAACTATGCAATACTATAAAATTCAATGCTTCATACTTAATAACAATATCATATTTTTAAAAAGGCCTTTTCTCTAAAGTTGATTGTCACGACCAGTTTAATTAGCAATATCAAATTTTAATAAAATTCTATTTCCCCAAAGTTGACTATCACAACCCAATTTCACAAGTCATGATGACGCCTACTATAACCCTCCAATAGGCAAAATACAAAACTGCAAGTAACGGACTACCAAAAGGAATGAATAAGGAATGAGGAATAAAAGAAATGAAAGACTGAAATAAATAATGTCATCCCAAAACCTAGTTGAGTTAGTACAAGAATGTAATGCCTCAAGTTTGGTACCCCAGACGCTACACGATGCTTATAATCCCAAAGAATCATAAGCTAACCCTTGAATGATATCTGTAACTGAGCACTGAATAATACACTATAAAAATGCAAAAAAATGGCAAAAAACTTGCCATATGGTTCAAAAACTGAAATACTATTGAATAACTGAATACTGATACAACTGTCTGAACATCTAGTATGAAAAAGCCTTTAAAATGTCTGAACTGTGGAGTTGAAATTCTAAATCTAATCCAATAATAAAATAAGAAACATCCTTGAATGATGAGGACTCACTGCTAAGTCTACTGCTACTGGCTGAATCTGAAATGCTAAGGCTTCTCTGGTTCCTGTGATTCTAAACCTATGGTATAAGATACTATATCACAACAGAAAAGTATGCATTAGTACATGGGAATGTACTGGTACGCAAGATGAGTTAAGGTTGAATGCATGGGTATACTTGCATGAACAATACTGACTAAATATCATGAGACTATTGAATGAGGATACATGTGTGAGTGCATAAACTATAAATGAAATCATAGTAACACTGAATACTGAATACTGAAGTCTAATAGCTAGATTTATGATTACTGAGTCTACTAATAATGATATCTAATTGACCGAGGTTGAGATCAATCCTATCTAGCGGCTGATCTCTGAATCTGATAATGGTAATAATTAACAAAATCTGAGATCAGTGCTATCTAGTGGGTGATCTCTGAATCTAATGGTACTGATATAATACTGCTTGACTAAATCTTAGATCAGTCCTATATAGTGGGTAATCTCTAAATCCATTGATAATACTATTGAGTGACTGTATCTAACAATCCTGAATTATGCTTCTGAGTTGAGTTCTTTTATTGAGACTAATTCTGATGCTAAGACTGTGGGAGGTAGTCGTCTAATCGACATGCCCCTTCTAGTTAAGTTTGGGGTCTAACTCGTAACCCCAGTTGGAAGGGTGTCAGTACCGTGCCACGGGTAAAGGCAATTTTTGTGAAGTCAGTCCTATCTAACGGGTGACCCCTTGGATTAGTCCTACCTAACGGGTGATCCCTGAGTATGTCATTCCTTTCTAACGGGTTACATCTTGTACCACGTTGGCTACATGGTTCTAGAACTTAGGGATTCTTTCTAGGGATCTTAGTCCTATCTAACGGGTGATCGTCCATCCCTAGGCTCGCTCGGTGCTGAGTCCTACTCCCAACTGAATGATACTAAACTTTCCTACTTCATTCTAGGCTTGACTAAGCTATTACTGATCGTATGGCTTAACTAAAATAAACTGAGTTACTGAGTTCCATTGACTGACTGAATACTTTTGAGTTTAGAATTGATTACTGAACTAAAGCTAGAATGCTACTAGTACTAAGATTACTGAGATTTCCTAAGTTCTGGGACTGTCTTAGAGTACTACTAATCATGGCATGACTGAGATTATCATGAAAATGACACCTCTAGACAAGCAGCTAATTTGTCAAGTATAAATACCCCTAGGACTCGATAACATAAATAATACAAGGTAGGACAACTCGTACATAACATGACAATAGGCTATCATTCACAACACAATCAATGAAGAATCTTTTCAAGCACTTAGAAGTCTTAAACATGTAAATGTATAGGAAGTACATACTATTATCTCATAATTCATTCAATAAGGAATGAACATGAGTAGGAATGCATGCAACATATCATAATTCATTCACTAAGGCCTTTCAATGAAAACTTGGCATCCATTAACTTATACTCAATTGGGGATTTCTTGTCAACATGCTATAATGACTCTATTTCCTTCACATAAGAATTTTATCAAACATATGGGGAGAATACTTTATTCAATACACCTAATTAACATGGTTACATCAATCAATATGTATCTTCAAGGGGTTTATCATGAACATCACATAAACATCACATACTAGGATCAAAACTTAGAACTTTGTAATCAAAACATAATTTAAAAACTGAATAACAACATGAACTTCAATTTCAATTCACATGAAACATGAAAACTCATAAATATATAATCTTTGAATTTTGGAAGTGAGTCTTGAACTTCTTGGGTGGAAGGAACCCAAGAATCAATATTTAACATACCTGGAAATCTAGATTCTTAAAGTCTTGAAGACTCTTGAAAGGATTCTTGAGATTGCTTTTGAAACTTGGGGGCTAAGAATTTCTATCTTTGAGAGAGAATGCTTTTGTTCTTGAGGAATAGTGAAAATAAATGAGCAATTTTGGCTATTAAGGATTTAAGTTTCGTGTATAGACTTATTAGGGGCTTTAAGAAATTGCCAATTGGTTCTTGGAATTTAATAATGAGTTTGAAAATCCCAATTTTTCATGCTGGTGTGACACGATGAAATCATGCTAGGTCACTAGAAACTGGACAATTAGGAAACTGGTTGGTGGCACGACATGGTGGAAATTGCATTGCCACCATGGTTGCCAACTGTAAAGTCATCACGATATGGTGGAATCGCGTTGTGCCCTAGAAATTAACAATTCTAAAATTGAGCCTTGGCACGATGCCCCAACATCGTGGAGGATCACTAGTTTTTAACAAATTCCACTTTGGCCAACTCCGTGACACACTAAAGTACCATGTGGCACACTTTGTTACTAAAATGGCTCTAACTCTTCGCTCAGGTATTGGGTTTGGGTGAATTTGGTATCGAGAAAAAACTTATTCGATTTCCTACATGATAAAAAGTCAAAATCTTAAAAATTTCATATGGAAAAAAATATACTCATCTTTGAAGAAAGATTTTTGGTGTTCTAGAGACAAATTTGAACTCAGAGAAATATGGGGTATTACAAAGAACTTCTAATGTGATAAGACTATAATATAAAGTACAAGATGAGTATACAGATACACCCCTCTCTGAATATAACCTAGAGATACGTCTAGTACATAAGAAGGAGGAAACTAATACTTCAAAGGTAGGGAGATCACCCTACATCTCTGAACCATAGATGAATCGCACGACGCTCACAATAATGATAATAAAGCAATAGTAAAGAAAGGAGTTAGAATATCAGGGTCTAAAACCATAATGCCTAACCATTGTATAATCATGTATATAAATATAACCACAATAAAAAAGAGCTAGAATCATAGCTCAAATTGTAATACAAACTCAATAGTTAAACTTTTACGAACTAACCATAATAGCAATAATAACAATCCAAGTTAATTGATTAGTCTGAACAAAAAATACCTAATTGGGGCTTTAATAAACCAGCACCGTCATATGCTTAGATGGTTCAATTAACACTCAGTAAATAATAGTCCGAGCCTATACCTATGCAACCCTCTATAAGATTGATAGATACAAGCTCCACGCAATATACTATAAGCAACACTCATACATATACCTATTCACCCCTCTATAACACTAATTGATATAAGTACATACTGGTGATAGACAATATGCATGCAACAATAAATGCCTAGAATAATTCATAATACCATAATGTAATTAGTGTATAAACCCATCTCATCAAAATCATCATGAATTTCTGTACTTAATCTTGAACCCATAGCATCAACATCATCATCACCCATCGAACTCAATCCGAAACTCTTATCATTAATACCATCTTTGACCTCCAGACTTGAATAGGTATGTATATATATATATATATATCAATACCATAATTCATCGACTATGTATTTTGTACTCAATTTACATATGTAGATATGCTGATGTAATTACATAGCTAAAACTGTGGCTAAAATGATTATAAAGTCAAAAATCCACGGCCCGATATAAACTCTGAGACTAAATCATCATAATGGTGTAGGAAGGGCTCGGTAATATCTTACAACCAAAGTAAATAATAGTAACAAAATTATTAACTAGAGTCTATCTTGGCCAAATCTATAAAACACTATTTCAATCTTAATGCACCTAAGTAATCCATTAAGATGTTACGATTCCCGTAACGAGAAAATCCATTTTTAGGGTGATAAGTGGGATATAACCCATTTTTAGGGAAACACAGTAGTAAGATCATATTTTAGTTAAAATCATACTATTTACCATAATTAGTGATCATGAATGTACCAAATATATGGATGTCATCACCAATACTTAAATAATGTAATAATAAGCCTCAATATGCTGATAAACTATGACCACATCCTTTACAAGGCTAAACTATTTCCCTGAATCAAATCTATATCATCACATGACCTTGGGCCTAATAATGTGTCTAAAATAACTACGCCATCATAATTACATCCTCAAGACCACACACCTATTAATAATTTAGATTAATAATCATATCTATAAGCCATCTCACATCTATAAGTTGTCTCATATCTATAAGGCATATCATATCTATTGGCAAAATCATGTCTATAAGGAATCTCATATCTATAAGGCATATTATATCTATGAGGTATATCATATATTTATATGGAATAATCTTATCATATATCATGTCCATAAACTATATAAATAAGTATGCCGATAGGACATATCATTAATTAAATCCAAAACCTATGTCATGGTATGAACTATTAATCATAATCTGGGAAAATCAACACCATTCACCAAGTCATGAAGTATCCCTATACTAATGGCTCTTTAGTCACAACTAATTCTAACATGATTAAATAAGTCCACAAGGATAACCCAAGTCTTCTCCTAAGGTGGGCCAAAAGAACCCACTTCTAATCCTCAAAATCTATCTTAGATAGTTTTTATCCTGGGCTAGTCTATAGTATCTAGATTGACTTATAGATGGCACATAATCCATAGTTATCCCTAAGATAGGAGTTACACCTAGGATAAGAGCAAATAACTCAACTCTACCTAAATTATGGTTTCAAGATAGATAAATAGTCCAAATAAGTCTAATCATACAAATCGTGCTTCCAACACCTAAAATATATCCCAAATATAGCATAATATCATGATCATTCAACAAATTATCTCAACCTATAAAGAAGGCAATAGTATCCTAGAAGTATAATAAGTATTTCACCATATAGATCTAATCACTTATCTAATCCCAACACTTTAATATTCAAGACTAAGTCACGGTGTTATACCTACAATTAATCTTAAGATTCTTATTTACATGAAATATATAGAACACATCATATTATGAAGAATCATAGATAAAAGCCTACCTCGATGCCGGGCCACAAATCCTTGAATAGTTCACTAAATGTCTGTCTTTACTCCACGATCCTGAAATGCCGCTACACTATCAAAATTACAATATATGTGTCATTAGGAGTTAAATGAGACCTAGATTTACATATAATATGTCAGGTCAAATTTTAGGTTAGGAATGGGCCAGCGTGGCCCGTAAATAGAATACAAAATTGAACCCAGAACCAGGTCCCTCAAAGGATAAGGAATATGTGCTCAAAATTTTTGCATAAGTGGGATACAAATCAGGAATCAAATAAATCCTCAAATTTTAGGAATTTAAAACCCTAATTCTGAAGAATTTATCATGAATTTGGATGGAAATCAAAGGGATAATTAATAGGGAATAACCAAAAAGTCTTAGGCTAGATTATCGTAGCTTATTTGGATGATTTCCCACTCTTTTACCCTTTTCAAGCTCTCAATTGGGTGTAAAAAAGGTGGAAAGAATGTTGGAAAATTGTATGGAAGAAGAGGGTAAATATGGGGTCGGGAGTTCCTATCGTGATGTAGATATCGTGATTGCAATTTGGAAACGAGATATTGCATATGGAGTTCACAATTTACCCATTCTTATCATGATATGGAATAAAAGGATAAACACACATGTAAATCAAAATTTACCCTTCGCAATCGTGGTCACACTAGTTACCTGGTGCACCAGAATTTTATAAGTCTGAAATGAACTCCGATCAGTTTTCAAGATTCTTTCGAAACCTCATACGACCAAAAATAACTATGCTTCCATACAAAATTTGAAGTTTTAGACTTAATAGAACCACCAAAACATATATCCAAGATCTTATGGACTAAATCTGCCCCCTACACTTATATATTACTTTTCACATAATTCGCCTAATAGCCCCAAACAAGTCAAGAAGCCTCTAGAACTAAACCAAGAGTCCACCTAGCCTAAAATAGACATTTAACAGATGATGGAAGTATTAAAATTCTCATTTGAGGTCATATACTAGGGACTTTTGTTTGAGACTAAATCCTAAACAACGAAACTCCAAAACAAAGAAATGAGCCTAGGATCCAAACAAACTATCTAATCACCAAATCCACAGTTTCGCCAAGTCATAAATGACATATTACTGCTATAGGAAGTCTCAAAACTATATAAAAGTACACAAAATAAGGAAATAACCTGGAGATCCATTACATTGATATCTTATAATGACCTGAATTTTTATAAGCTATGTGGAAAATGTGTTTTTGTATGATTTGACTATTTTACCCCTTTCCATAGTTGCATTATAGTATTTCTAGGTTTGGAGGTAATTGACATGATTTTTGATACATTTTTGTGCCATTTATGTTATTCTATGCTTTTTGGTGACTTTCAGAGTGTTGTAATTAATTTAGTGGATATCTTTTGATCCGTGCGATAGATAGGAAATGGACTGTGCCATTAGACCCAGAATATTGATTGAAGGGTGTTAACATGGTTGGTGTGGTTTTATGGATTTAAAATCTTATTTTGACCCTCAGTTTGTAAAGTTGTTATTTTGTGATTCAGGGTTCAACTTTGTAAAAATAATATTTGGTCATACTTTATGGTGCCATACCTTAATAAATGAATCAATTCAAATCCTTTATTGAGAAGAAATCTCTTGTATTTCCTTTCAAGAAGCAACGATAGAGGAAGCTAGAAACTATAAAAGAAGAAACAATAGGCTGAAGCACGCACACAACTTAAAGGAGAAACCTCAAAGTGTTTCAATCTTAGTCTCACAAAGCTATATTGCCATTGAGTCCAAAGAATCAAATTTGATAGGGTAATAGATATAGTTTGTTTGTGTTCATGATATTATGGATTAATCTTGAGGGGGCCTTGGAGACTTGAAGAATTACAAAGTCCACAGCTGGTCCACCCATGATTGCGATGATCCTGTCACAATATAGTTTAGTACTGCAATTGAGATGTCTCAATCACGACACCTTTTTCACGATCGTTAACCCTTGATTGGTGAGGAACCACAATCGTGACCCTAGACAGTGATCACAAAGCCTGGGCATATAAATACCTGACTTTCAAAAAAATTTTGAGACCCAAAGCTTACTGTTTTGTTTTTTTGAGATAGTTTCTCAATTTATAAGATTAGGTAAGCTCCATTACACTCAATACAAATAAGTTTTTTCATCTTTAACATCAAATTATTTTTCTAAACTTGGATTAAAGTATATGAAATTTAGTGATTTTTGCCCGTAAGACCTAAAAATGGTATTTCTCTTATTTAAATCCCATGTAACTCATTTTTCACTTGAATAAGTTTTTATTCCTATAATTATGAATTTTCCCTCAATTTCATCTTTAAAACAACCTTAATTCTTAATTTTTTAATGGATTTTAAAGATCTTATCTGATAAAGTTTAAAAATGGTTTTTATTTGCTTTGGACCTTATTTTTAATTTATATTTTCTTGGTTTTTAAACTGTAGACTCCTAAAAATATGAGAAAATATTTTGGGAACAATTTTATGATTTTTCTTTCTTTTCAAAAGCCCATTTTGAGTTTCCGTTTTGACCCCGACTTGAAACTAGGCAATAAGAGCATTATTGGATTTTTTTTTTGATGTTTTGATTCTATGTTTTGATATTTTTTTTATTTTAGGATCGTTCATGAGGCATAAGGCTTTGAGATTGGAGATTTTCTTCTAGTTTTCAGCCTTTGATGTAGGTTATGGGTTAGCTCTTTCAGACTGGGCCGAGTAGTTGATTTGTATACAAAAACATATTAAGGGTGTGGGAACTATTCATCAAAAAATAACTCTCTTATTGTGTTGTTGTTGTGTTGGGGCCTATATGTGATGTAATTAGTAGATTTGGTGTTTTATGTGCTATGTTTGATCGTGTGAGGTCCTATATGATGTTGATAGCCTTTATACTTTAGAATAATTATGTTTGATTTGTGAAAATCATATTGTGGTACATGTTTGTGTATTGTGATGTGTTCATACTCTATTGGCAAATGAATCATATGGAAATTCATGAAACGTTGGAAGTAATGAGTGGATATTTTGCTCACATGGTGGTATATTGGTTGGCTGTAGTAAGTAGTTGGTTATGGACACACTCTTTGTGGTTTTTTGTGAGCATTACATCATCATACTTATTCATGAAATAATGGTACCACTTTGAAAATATTTAGAAACACTGGAAACATATTTTTATAATAGAAAATATGATATCTTAAAAAACCCTACCCGAGGGATGTGCTGGGGAGGAGGTATGATATATGGATTATATATAGGTTGAAAAACCCCTCATGGGTCCTAGTTAGGAAGGTTTAGCTTCGTAGGTAGACAAACAGACTATGCGATGGTCTAAAGGTTGTGTAGCAGCTTTTAGCTTGAGCGACAACCTCCTGCATTACATCATCATCAGCATCATCATCATATCATAATCATTTTATTATGTTTACCTTATTATGCTTGTGATGTTATTGTATATTCTATTTGACTTATCACCTATTTATTCTTCTATCTTCCCTTACTTGTACTTAATGTTCTCATATATGTTGATCCCCTTTTCTTTGCTTGTATATATGATCTAAGGTGGATTTATGCACCTCAGTTGTAATGCCCCAATTTTCTAAAATTGGAAAGCCACACGGTGCTCATGATCTCGAAGGACAACAAGTTAACCCTCTACTAATATCTGTACCTGAGAACTACATAATATAATCTAATAAATATGGAATACTAGCAAAAACTTCCCATAAGGTTCAAAACATCTAAAATACTAAAAACTGAACACTGAATACTGATACATCTATCTGAAAAGCCTCTAACTGTCTGAACTGTACTGTTGATGGGATATGTCTCCAACTAAATCCTTCTACTGAAAATAAATAGAGTCTAATGCCATAGTAAAATTAGGATCGTCCTTAAATAAAGAGGACTCACTGCTACATCTACTGCTGTTGACTGAGTTTGGACTACTAAGGGTGCTTTTGATCTCATGCTTCTAAACATATGGTATAAGACACCATAGCATAAGAGTAAAGTATGCTTCAATACTTTGAATGTACTGGTATGCTAGATGAGGTAAGGATAAATGCAAGGGCTTATGCATAAACATAGCTTAATTGAATAACATGAGAGTACTGAATGAGGACATATGTATGAATACACAAACTATAACTGAAATCATCATGACTTTGAATACTGATACTCGTATACTGCTTTACTGAGATTTGAACTCACTACTAATACTGAGATACTAAATAACTTAATATTCTAATATTGATAACTGAGTACTGAAGTTGAGATCAGTCCTCTTTAGCGGAAGATTTCTGAATCTTTTAATAAAAGAAATGACGAACTGAGTTTGAGATCAGGCCTATCTAATGGGTGATCTTCGCCTCTATTAGTACTGATACGGATTAACTTTATGTAAGACCAGGCCTATCTAGTGGGTGTTCCATGAATCAATAGAACTAAGTTCCTAACTAAGATAGGTGATTGTATCTGACAGTATTGATTTCTAAGTTCTACTCTGAAGACTGATACTGAAATTGCAACTGTGGGAGTTCTTACTTAACTGACATGCCCTGAATCTGATCTAGTGGGGTCTATCCTATAACCTCAGCTGGAAGGGTGTCAATACTATACCATGGGTAAAGATTTCTACTATGGTCAAGCCTCTCTAATAGGTGACCCTGAACAGGAAGTCAAGCCTAAAGCAATATGATAGTCAAGCCTTAATATAATGGGTGACTCCTGGTCCTGCACTAGATACACAGTTCTAGAGTTCATGGACTATTACTAACAACTCCGCCTCTCTAACGGGGAAGCCATCATCTCTTCACTAGCTCAGTGCTAGTTCCTACGCCAAACTAAAGGACACTAAACTAATTCTTAGACTGTACTAGACTGATCTAAATCTATTACTGATTATCTTACTTGACTGATCTGACTGAGTTTACTTAATTCCATTATCTTACGAAATAATTCGTAATCTTGTTATCTTACTGGATGATACTAAGTTTTGAATTGATTACTTGAATTTTATTGAAGTCTAAAACTGAATTCTTGAATACTACTAAGATCTTAGTTCAGTACTGAACTGAAGTAGGAATGCTAATGATACTTAGATTACTGAGATTTCTTAAGTTCTGTACTATCTGAGAGTACTGAATTCTGTAACTGACTGAGTTCTAAGGATCATGACTTGACTAAGATTATCGTGAAAACTGACATTAGCTCTAGACAACAGATAATTTCTCCGGTATAAATACCCTCAGGACTCGATAACATAAAAATAAAACATAACCATTCTTGAATAATCATGACCATGGACTTTCATTCACAACACAATCAATACGATATCTCGTCAATCACTTGAATGTCATACACATGTAAATGTATAGGGAATGCATACTAATATATCATATTTGATTAAAGGAATACACATGGATAAGAATGCATGCAACTTATCATAATACATTCACTAAGGCATTTCAACAAATGCTTGGCATGCACTAGTTATCACAAAATTGGGGATTTCATGATTAACATACTAAATAGGCACTATTATCTTTACTTAGAAGGCATTCTATCAAACATATGGGGAGCATGCTTTTGTTATACCATAGATACTATACTTAATCAATATGAATACATCAATATCATGCCACTTGAAGAGGGTTTATCATGAACATCATACAATTCATCACATACTAGAATGAAATCTTGAAATTGATAGTCTAAATCATGAATAAAAACCCAACAATACAAAATCATGAAATCTATTACACATAAATCATGAAATCTCATAAATACGTAAACCTCAAAATTTTGAAAAGGATTCTTGAGCTTCTTGGGTGGAAGGAACCCAAGAATCAACATCTAACATACCTTAGAAGACACTTTATTAAAGGTTCTTGAAGAAAATCCTTGGTCTTTTTCTTGATTTCTTGGCTAGGGTTCTTTCCCCTTTGAGAGAAAATATAATGTTCTTGAGTGAAAAATGAGGAAAATAATAGAATAAGGGCTTATTGGGCATTTTATTTCATGTTTAGGGTTGATAGGGGTCATGGAAAAAGTATAAGATTCCCTTGGAATTAAATAACGGAATCTGAGAATCCTGATTTTTTGTGATGGTGCGACACGCCATAATTGCACCAGCTTACTAAAAATTTAACAATTGGGAAACTGCTTGATGGCTCGATGCGGTGGAAATTGCATTGCAAACTTGTTTGTGAACTGGAAATACACCACGACCTGATGGAATCACGGAGGCTCACTGGATTTTTACGATGGCCATTTTGGCTGACTCTGCGATGCCCCAAAGTATCAGGTGGTATACTGTCTCACTAAAATGGCTCTAACTCTTAGCCTGAGAGTCAGATTTGGGCAAATTTAGTATCGACGAAAAGATTTTTCAATTATCCACATAAAAAAAATTTGATATTAGGGAAATTCTACATAGTTTAAAATATTTTTCACTTGAGAATTAAGCCCTTACTCTTCTTAAGGATGAAAATTTACTTGAAGAAAGTGTGGGGTATTACATCAATTTTGTTATTCGAGCATAATTAGTCTTATTTGGAGGATTTATTATGTTCTTAATTAGATTTTAATGATATAATTTCACATATAAGTGTCAAAATAATTTATTATAATGTTTAATGTGTGTTTCAAACAACTTTGGAATCAATTTGGCCACATAGAGTTTAGATTCGGAAACTAGTGTTACTAACTTGAGCTATGTATTATTCTAGTTGATCTAGTTGGATTGTAGTGTGTGTAATGGGTTAATAAAGTTTTAATTGTTTAATTATATATGTAATAACTTGTTGGTTGTGTTTAAGGTTCAATTTCAACAATCCAAGAGACAAAACTCTAAGTTAAAGATCAGAAGGACAAAGCTAGTACTCTTAGCTTAAGTTACTAGTTCAGTGTCTTGGGTTGTATGTTGTTTTGATATGTAATATTTGTTGTTTGATGCTATACAATTCTTGATAAGTTAATAATTATGATATATAGTTTATTTATAAGCCTTAAATCTAGTGTAAAAAACACCACAAGGCTTGGAAAGTATGGACAAACACATGGGCAAGACTTGACAAAAATGGATGCTTTGTAGTAATTGGCGTGCCATGGACCTAAGTACCGAATTAGGGACATTACATGACATTGAGAGAATAATCAAAGACCAATTCCAGTATATCACTGATTTAAGAGAATGCCATGGATCCTAGGCCACGTAATAAGGGAGTGGCACGCCCCTATGTCAAAATTGGCAGCTTGTGTCCAAGTATAAATAGGACACTTAGTTGTTATGTTTCACACCTTGGATAATATTGGGACTTGAAGGGAGGATGTAGAAAAATTTATATTAGGGATTTTTACCCTTAATTTGGATTTTTTTATGGATTTTAACATGTACTCATTTATTGTGACTACAGTTACATCCATGAGTAGCTAAACACCCTTTTCTGGGGTTAAGGACAAGAACATGAGTATTATAGTTATGAATTGACTTGATTTTGGTAATTTATAAATATTAGTTATTTATTTATATTTTTAATACTATTTTAAGGGTACATGAACCTTAGAATAAATGCATAATCATCTTTAGAGCTCAGAAAAAGGAACAGGAGGATAGAACGTGGGATAGATAAAATAGAATTATAATCTTCTAATTGAGTGGAGTTATACTTTGAAATTAGGATTGGAATATAACTATGTTACCTATTTAGTTCAAGTAAGGGATGAAATATTATTGTATTTAACTTAGTTCTCATATTCCCGCTCAACTGTGTAGTTGTGGGGCTAAGTTAGATAAGTGACTAGAGGTCTGAAAGGCCGTAGTCATAGTATGAACCTCGTGTACCAAAAACAAAGATAATAAACATAACGAACAAATTTTATAGATTAGTTTGATTTTTATTAGTTTCTTAGACCTAGGTTTCACCCCATTAATTGTTCAAACATTTACTTATTTGTATTGTTTAGTTTGTTCTTAATTTTAACATATAATTACTTTTAGTTATGGTAGCATTAAGTTATTCTGAATAGTTGAACAAGTAGGGTATCTTTGTTAACATAAGTCTTTGAGGGATCGATACTTCTCTGGTAAAATGTTTCTATATTACTTGGTGAGATCACGTACATTTGCATGTACGCTTGGGCATAAAAAGGTTTTGGTATCATTGATGAGGGCTTGTAATTTGGTAACCATCATAGTTTTAGTTTTACTTTTGGATTTATTTTGTGCTTTTCACTTTATCTTGGATTCTGAGCAGCATAGGTAGTAGACTAGTACACTGGCCAGGGATAGGGAGTTTGTTTAACAAGACCCCAAGCCTGAGTAACGCTTATACCAATGAAGGATAGAAGTAGTATTAGTTTATGGAATTCGACAAATTTATGAAGAACAGACCAATAATGCACCCATGACTGAGGATCTACCATCCTACAAAATAGTTCATGAATTGGCAATACAACTTGAGAATAATGTGACCTCCTCTACTTGCAGACCGATTGAAAGAGGTAGATTTGAACAGAAGCACAACATAGTGCAACTTCTTCACAGCAGTGGATATTTTATTAGGCTATCACATGAAGATCCATAAGTTCACTTGCAAAATTTTCTAGAAATCAGTGATAAATTTCTCCATACTATTTTATTTACTGATTATGAGAGGCTGACACTCTTTCTTTCTCACTTTAGGGGAAAGAAAAGAAGTGGTTGATTGCTGAGCTGATAACTTCTATGACATTATGGGATGACTTGGCGTTGAAATTTCTCATCTATTTCTTTCTATCTATCAAGATTGTGAGACTGCACAATGAGATTTTGAGCTTGAAGTAGAGGCTGAATGATAACCTCTATCATGATTGGGAGATATTCAAGTCTCTTTTTTAGGTCTATCCACATCATCAGCAATCTAATTAGGTATTATCTCACAACTTTGTTGAAGATCTTGAGTATAAAACAAAAATTTTCCTAGATTCAACTGTCAGGTTCTGGAAAAGACTTATGATAAGCTATATACTTTGATAAACTATATAACTCAAGGAAATCCTGATTGGTATGGTGACATATCTAGAAGCTTGGTAAAAAGGGTTGTGAGCGTGATTAAAGTTGATAGTATCATAGCCTCAGAATTAGATGATGACCCAATTTAGTAAATTGGGTATGCACTAATCTCTCGCTTAAGTTAATATGGTGCAGCAGACCCAACGTTGGTGTGAGATTTATGGAAATAGTGGTTACTCTCTAGACTTTTGTTGTTCAAATGCAGAATCAATATACTTTGTAGGCAATTTCAAAAGCTAACTTATGTAAATAGCTACAACCAAAAGTAGCAGACTTAGCCAATGTATCCTGGTGAAGCAACTAGCAATAGCTATTTTAGCAGCAACAACTTAATACTCAGTCTAGTAACATTGAAGAGACTCTAAAAATAATTTTAGCCAACCAAGAATAGATTGCTGCTGAAATAAAAAATTAGCAAGTGCCTCAAAATAAGTTTGAATAGCAGTTGGGGCAACTAGACTCGACAATGAATAATAGACTTCAAGTTTGTTTGCCAAGTGATAATAAACCTCCAAATCAAGTTATGGAAATTACTTTGAGGAGTGGTAAGGAGCTTAGTGGAAAACCTCCAAAGAAAACTAAGGAGTTGGATGTAGATTTGGTTCCACAATAGGTTATAGTGAAAGATGATATAATTTTAAGAAACTCTGAGTACCCAAAAGTAAAAGCTGCTGAGCAAGTTGCTAAAAGACCACCACCATCATTCCCTCAATGGATCAAAAAATTCCAAAGAGGAGTTTTTTTCAAAAAGTTCTTTGACATATTTTATTGACTTCACATTTTTTTTCTTTTTTTGATGTTTTGTAGGGACTGCCCAAGTACTTGAAGGATATGGTGACTAGCAAGGTGAAGCTGTATAATACTAAGACAATGGTAGTGATAGAGAAGTGCAGCTCTGTGGGAATAATAAACATAAGTAAGAAGCTTAAGGACCCAAGGAGTTTCACCCTCCCCATATAGATTGGAGATGGTGAAGTGGTCTATGCCTTGAGTCATTTGGGGGCTAGTATAAATTTGATGCCTTTATCCATGTTGAACACTCTTGGGTTTGGTGAGCCAAGACCATGCTCTATAATGCTTAAATGGCAGAGAAGACTATAGTGAAACTTGAAGGAATTAATTAGGATGTCCTCATAAATGTTGGTAAATTTGTAATTCCTTCGGATTTTATTATTTTACAATGCAGATAATAGGGCACTAATTATTTTAGATCATTCATTCTTCTCCATCAAAGGATCATTAATAAACGTAAGAGGGAGAACTCTCATAATAAGATTTGATGATGAAGAAGCAGTTTTCAATATTTATAATCCACTTAATCCATCTTCCTAATACAAAGATTTTTGTATGATTAAAGTGATAGAAGTGTATTAGTATGGGGTGGTAGAAAGTACACCACTAAAGACCTTTTCAAATAGTCTTATTAAGTTGTCTGGGCCACCACCTAAGCTCAAGGTGATGAGGATTGATGAGTATGAAAAGGAAATTATTAAGAAAACTATTGACCTTGAGAGTACATACTCAAAAGGTCAAAATGAAGAAGAATATGCCCTATAAGTTGGAGGAAGAGGATGAAGAAATACTGCTAAGTACGAATGTTGAGTCATGCTGCGACACTAAATCAAGCATTGCTTGGGAGGAAACCCAAGTTATGGTAGGTATTTTATTTGTAGTATTTATGTTTTTA
Source organism: Capsicum annuum (assembly GCF_002878395.1). Classification (NCBI taxonomy): domain Eukaryota; kingdom Viridiplantae; phylum Streptophyta; class Magnoliopsida; order Solanales; family Solanaceae; genus Capsicum; species Capsicum annuum. Next base: position 77,073,694 of record NC_061115.1, on the reverse strand, counting down.
ATTCACATATTTTATGTTTTTGTTAAATCACAGGTTTATGAAAAGTCTAAGTACCGAAAACTTGAACTAAGGAGTAGGCAGAGACTAAGTGCGGGATCCCCGGATCCTCTTAATGTTTAAAGATACTACTAGCTAGGACTATAGGCCTTAAGGAGTATTTTGATCTCTATTTTTAGGTTAACTTTTGGGACAAAGTAAGTTTTAAGTATGGGGTGGGAAAATTCCCATGGTTTCAAGTGAAGTGATGCTGTAGCGTCTTAGGTTTTGTTGTCTTCTTAGTTTGTTTTGGGTTAAATTTGAAAATTAAAAAAGATTTTGCCTTTTAGTTTTAAGTTTATGGGTGTTAGTTGAGTAGGTTCACACATCACCCACCCTGTGGTTTTTCATTTTTGTTTTTTCCTATAGGGGTGTCCTTTGAAACCATCACTCTTTTTCTTTTTAGGAGTGAATTTTAATTTTTCGTGATTAAGATAAGTGGGATATCTTTGTTGGTGCTATGATTACATTATGCAAGTGGTTTTTTTATGCAAAAGTATGTTGATTGTGTGAATATCTACTTTTGAGAATTCTAGGCTCTAGTTTATGACTCAAGAGTGTTGCTGGCTTACTGTTGAATTTATGTAATTGAGCGGTTAAAAGTCTATGATAACCGTACTTATGTTGAGCATGTTATATATGTAATGTCCCTTGAAGTTATTGTTCATGTTTTCTCTTATTGTCATTGATAAATCTTTTCCATAGCCACTGGGACTAATAGTTTGGTCACCGGGAAGTTTATTTGGCTTTAGATTCAATACCCTACTAAGATGTCTTTGCTGATTCCAAAAGGCCAATGGACAAAAACATAAGTAAAATAATCTCAGATGCAAATTCCAACTATTCGAACAACTCTGATTTATCGATTTTAGTCTAAGTAGACCTTTGGTTCGGGTCTCAATTGACCCTATCTTATTTCAACCTATTGGTTGAAAATTTAGAAAATTGAAAATATTATCGTGGGATTCACATTTGGTCCAAACGGCCTTGTATGGAAAATCTGACTTTGCCATGACATCTGAAATGTCAAATTTAGTGTGGTTGTATAGTTCATTTATATTTATCGTATTTTAAATGAATTCCAAGGCATTGACAAAAACTTGGAAAATTTCCTAGTTTCAGCTATCTGCTGTGATGACAACAAGTAGTTCGATCACACTACTTCTTGTTGCAATCAAAAAATCTGGTTCTAGCAATAGATAGTGTGATTGTAGCCTGCATACTGCGATTTTAATATGTGTGGACTTGGAAATGGATATAAAAAGACCCCTTAGGCCATGATTTTGCTCATTTTCCACCTCCCTCTTGAGAACAAAAACCCTAAAAAGTGTGATAAGTTTAATTTGAGTCTTGGGCTTGATTTGGGAGGTTGATTAAAATATTTTTCGCTAATATCTTCGGGTCTAAAGTAAGAATCCTTCAAATTCATTCTTGAATTTCTTAAATTTTTTACCAAAGCCCCAAATCCTTTAAGGCTTGATTTTAGCCCAAAATTTTCTTGCTTTTTATAAATTTTTGAGTGTTTGATTCCCTGAACTTGATTTCATGGTAGGTTGGTTTCAAAAATGTTATTTTTGTGAGTGAGACCCGCATGAGTTTTTGGCATGATTTTTGGGCCTGAAGCATAATGGAGCAATATGGATATCGATATTCTCATGTTGATAAGTAGAATGTGTTTTTGATAGCTTGCATTTGAAGAGGCTTCTCTAAAGGGAAACGAAAAGGTTTAGCGGGTCGCGAGCTTTCTTTGGCTTTGAGGTAGGCTAAGTTTATCCCTTGCATTGTTATGATATTATGTTGGGATGAGTTTTAGGTGTTGGATTTAGGAAATGCTAGACTTGGGTCTAGTTTGATTGTTTAGTATAAATTGGAGCCATAGCGTTGAGATACTTACCTCTTTGCCTTGAAACTTAGTTCATTCGAGTTCATTACTCATATTTAGCATGACAATGTCGTGGTTTTCTCTAAAATAAGGTAAAATGTTCTATTTAATCATGCTTACGATAAAGTTTCCTTAGTTTTTTTCACCAAAGGAGGGTTTCCATAGTTGTGATTTGACTTACTAGTCATGTTTGAGAAGAACCTTTACCTTATGACTAATCATGGCTTGCTATACATCAAAGAGTAGAGTTAGATACCTTATCATAGTCTGGGGTAGAAATTGACTTCATATATATTTTGGGGGATTTAGAAGTGGGCTCTTTGACCAACCTTAATTAAAGATTGATGTTAGTTATAACCCTTTGTAAGCTTGTTATATGCTTATAGAATTCCCTTGGGAGGTAGTATTAAGGAATCTTTGTACTTATTAGTTATAATGAATGATACTTGCCGTAACGCCTAACACTTATGCCATATGTATGATGTATTGATTAAGATTATTATGAGCTATTGATTATTCTATTTATTAGGCTATCGAATATACTATTGAATGAGCCCTTGACTATGATATTGTCGAAGCCATAAATTATGTTATGGTCCATTCTATGAATAAGCTATAGACTATGCCATGGATTAGCTAATGGTCAAGCTATTGATAAGCTATCTTAATGATAATGATAGGTAATTGAATAGGGTATTAATGAGTTATTTCTCAAGATATTCCTTATGATTATGATCATGCTAAGATATTATGCTAGTAAACATTCTAAACATATTTCTAATGATGATGTTAACAATTGTTCCATGAATTATGTGAGAAACTATGTTTGTTGATTATTTTGGGAAGTCACGCCATTTATTTTGAGTAAAATCATGATAATTACTTATATGATTATTTATGCTATTTATTTTGCCACTAATTATTATTATTATAATATGATGATGCCCGACAAGGCCAGAGGATATAATGATATGATGATACCCGTCAAGGCTGGATGATAGTATGATGATGTGATAATGTCAAAAAACATAGAAGGATATCATAATTCTGTGGTGATACCTCGAAATTTCAAAGGATATTATGATGATATGATGATGCCCGACAAAGTTGAAGGACATTTTGAGGATATTGATACCCGGCAAGGCCGAAGGATGATTATATTGGTGTGCCTATTTTTACATGTACTAGTTTAAGTTCAGCTAGCCCTATGTACTGAAATTACATTTTTATATACATATATATATATATATGTAAATTAGGCATGTTATTGAATTTAGAGATACCAGTTGTAGTCCACTAGTGTTAAATGACTTCAAAATGATATAGTTGATGATAAGCGATGGATATTATTCAGTAATGTTATTCGTTCATAAATGAGACTATTTAATGGATGATGTATTTTAACTAATACAGTTATGGCTTGTGATATAGGATGGCTAGTTTATAGAATGGTAGATAGTGGATTTATATAGATATTCCATGGTGTAAATTGGTATAAAATATGGTGGATCATCGCCTAACTAATGACTAGTAACTTAGCAATATCGTTAATGAGAAATTATTAGCTGATGAATAGTGGCTAATGGAGTAGTTATAATTAAGTGGGTAATAGCTATAACAGTATGGAATATACATACATATTCAATGTTGGTAATTAATGAATGTCGGTAAAATGACCGATTGATGATAATAATGGGAATACAGTTAATAAATTATGAGGTTTGGGTATGTTTTTTGTTAAATTCCTTTTTTCTTCTCTTGGGTGTACTCACCAGTGGTATGGGATGTTATGATGAGTTCTTTACTTTATGCACTAGTTTGCATATGGGATCCAACTTTGTACTTATGCTTTCTTGTGTTGATGCTTTATGATGTGCTATGACTCCAAATTATCTATTTCTTATGCATGAAAATTTTGTCACATGTTGATGCCTTATGTTCTACCGTTATTTCAGTTTATTTGGTCATTATATACAGTGATGATAGAGATAATTCAGGTTTGATTTTGTATCTTGACTTAGTTATGATTATTTTGCATTATATCATGACTTATCTCAGTTGGCTGATGATGCCTTTTGAGTACCCATTGTTTTGGTGCTTATAGTACACTTCTCTATCTTTTTGGTGCAGATCCAAGTATTAGATGTCATCATTGACCATTGTTCATTTAAAGTTGATGTTTCAGAGTTAGGGTGAGCTCTTGGTGTTCTGAGTTTCCCATTTTATTCTATCTTCATTTTATTTAGTCTTTCATACTTAGATAGATGTATTGGTTATATTCTAAAACTTTTGTATTCTATTTTTGACATTAGATTCTTTTATACTGACTCTACCAGCTTGTGGGATTGGTATCGTGTATTATCTATGTTATCTGTTTAGAATACTTGTCCATTTTGCATGTGGTATTCTTTAAATATGGCCTATGTTTGGTATATCGTACCTAATTAACCCATTGTATTAGCTCCATGTTATTGTTTGGCTTATCTACTGGAGGAATTTAGTAGGTTCCATCATGACTCATAAATCTTGCCAAGACAAATTTCTATCAAAGCTTAGGTTTCATTGGTATTGTTGGTAAAAGCGCAAGTGTCTAGTAGTCCTGCTAATTGGAATGATAATGTCCATTTCCTATCATTGGGATGGTATGCGACATTTTTAGGAGTATATCACTTCTTTCATTAATATTGTGCTAAGAGTCTGAGTTCGTTAGTTGAAATATTCCCTTGGATTTGCTATTTTACTGATGGCCAGGTCACGTGCTACTACTACATGAAACGAGGGTTTCGAGACCGATCCATGGAATCCTTCTTATTGTCACTACCTAAGGCTACCCCCTAGTTGTGACAATAGTGCTTACGGTCATAAGTGACCACAACCTAACCCCCAAAATGGTACCTACTATGAGCAATGAAAAATACTATAATGTAATATATGAGTGAAAGATGCACTAATAAGGTACTGTAAAACTAAATACTGGAATATGAAGCAAGACATATCTAAAATATTTGATAAAATACTAGAAACCAAATTCTCTTACTAAAACAACTGTTAATATTGAAATTTCTGACTTACTGTCTGACTGATTATCTGAAAGACTCTAAACATCATGAGGAGTTGATGGGACTGACCCCCAACTAACTCCAACTGACTGAACATGAGAAAAACCTGAAGTAACTAAAATAAACAAATCATGTCCGCGATGGATGAGGACTCACCCCTACTATTACTGAGTAATGCTATGTTGTCTAAGAGCGGTCAAAAGAATGTGTGTTCGAACCTATGTTATATGACAACATAGTGCAAATAAAAGTATGCGGTCAGTACTTTAAATGTACCAGTATATGAGATGAGGACTGACTGAAATGCATGAATTAACCGACCATGAATACATGAACATGATATATATGAGAATTCAAGACCAAGCATAAACATTTTTTTGAGATAATACGTAATATGAAAGACTGAGATTTGTATAGCTGATTGAATGAAATCTGAAGAGCTGAAAATTTTATTACTTCTTCAAGCAAACCTGAATTTAATACACTGAATATTGTACTGAGACTATAGAAGGTATCATGTAACCGACATGCCCTAATCTGAGCTAATTGGGGTCGAACCAATAAGCTCAATTGGAATGGTGTCAGTACCATGTCACGAGTTCTAACACTTGTTGTGTGGATCCATTAAATTGATGACCCAAAGGACTAAGGAGTCACCCTCTACTGGCAGGTGCTCTAATGAAATATGTGTCAACCCTCAACTGGCAGGATAAAATCTCAACCCAGACTAGCTACTTAGTTCTGTAACTCAGGAATTGATACTAAGGGTCACACCCTTTACTGACAGGTGAGCCCCTATCCCTGGGTTCACTCAGTGCTAAATCCTACTCCCAACTGAATTGACACTGTTATTGAACTAAACTGAATTTAATAAATATAATAATTGACATTGCTCATCATGATCATAATAATTAAGTTAATGGTAATATTCATGGTTTAAGTGAAATCATTACTTGAAAATATGAGATCATGTAAAAAACATAGCTATCGGGTGATCATAACCCGCCAACATTGAATAATCAAAAAATACAGTATTATGACTTAAAACTGTAGTATGAAATCATGGTTCAAGGATCCCAAACATAAATGTTCCATCAAACGTGTGAGAATCATGATCTTTAATATGGGAATTCTTTAAAACATGGGACATGAACATGATTACATAGCTAAACTCATAACAGGGGGATTTAACATGAAATTCACTTGAATAAGACATAGGAAACTGAAATTTAAAGCATGAGGCAGCCTAATCTTCCATAGGATCATACATGGGCTGAATTGAATTGGAATTGCCAAGTAAAAACATGAATTAAACCCATCTTGAACACATAAAGTACCATATTAAAGGAAAAACTCCATAGTTTAATTAAGAGAGAAAGCTTTTGGGCTTAATGGGTGGAAGGGACCCATTGATGAATATCCCACATACCTTAAGTTTCTTAACATGAGAAAGAAACCTATTCTTGATGCTTTCTTGAAGGATCTTGAACTTGGGAAGCTTGAATTCTTGATTACTTGGGGAAAAGGGAATTGAATTTGTTCTTAGGGAAGGAGGAGGGTTTTTTGAGAGGAATTTTGAGAAGAAAGAAAAATAATGCCCTCAAAGAGGCCCTAAGTTGTGTTATGGACGATTTGGGTTGAGGTGGAAAAGACCTAATTGCCCCTCAATCATTTGTATAAAGAATTGGATGGAATATCCTCACCACAATGCAGTCTTATCGAGGTCGAAGGAATCCCTCACCCCAATACAATTAGTATGAGGTTTGGACTAATGCCCAGACATGGGCATATCGTGGTGACCTATTGGTTTCATGATCCAAACATGCCCAACAACTTGTTCGAAAAATCCCAAACTCCTCCGAAGTATTCTTTTTACATCCCTAAACATGAATTATCTAAAAAATCCAATGTATCAGGGCAAGAAAGACCAATATAAAAATCCTCAAAGTTTAAGAGGATTGAAAATGACTGTCCCCAAAACTTAGTGAAAATTTCAAGCCTTAAGCCCCTTATGCATGCAACTAAGAGCTGAATCGAGCTAAGAATACTATGGGGCATTACAATAACTCCCCCTTGGGAACATTCTCCCTTGAATAAGGATGGTTATAATGACAGTACTCTACTAAGGAAACTAAGATCACATACTAAACATTAATCACTTGGAATCTGATTACACAACTAAGACTGAAACATGATACATGAACTGATCTAGTATCGTGAATGCGTGGAATGACATGAGAATTGTTAGATAGAAGGAACAAATAACATAAAAGAATCAATCTAAATAGAAATAGTTACCTCAAGCTGAATCTAAGTTTGTAGAGAAAAATGAGGGTACTTGATTCGCATATCTGCTTCTGCTTCCAAAATAGCTCCCTCAACAGAATAATTCAACCAAAGGACCATAACCAGGGGAACTTCTCAATTCCTTAGCCTACGAATCTGATAATCAAGGACCTAAACTAGGACTTCCTCTTAGGAAAGGCTATCCTTAAAGTTCATATCATTTAAAGGAACAACTACAGCTAAATCATCGATACATTTCTTTAATAATGAAGTATGGAACACCGAATGCACTGATGCCAATTCTGCAGGCAACTCAATCTTATAAGAAAAATTCCCAAAATAGTTCATGATTCTATAAAGGCCAACATATCAGGGACTGAGTTTTCCCTTCTTTCCAACTCTCTTCACTCCTTTCATAGGCATAACTTTCAAACAAACTAAATGACCAACTTCAAATTGAAGATTTCTTCTCCTCACATCTGTATAAGATTTCTGATAACTTTGGGTTATTTTCAGCCTCTACCAAATCAATGAACTTTCTCTATTAACTCAAACACTAAATCTGGCACTATCAATGCAGCCTCAACTACTTAAAATAAACAAATAGAAGATCTACATCTCCTTCCATAGAGAGGGTCAAATAGAGCCATCTAAATAATAGAGTGAAAATTTTTGTTGTAAGAAAACTAAATCAAAGGTAAGTGTTCATCCCAAGTACCTTTAAAGTCAATAACACATTCCCTTAACATGTCTTCTAAGGTTAGAATGGTCCTCTCTGCTTCACTATCTTTCTGAGGATGAAAAGTTATTTTGAGGTGAACTTGGGTAGCAAAAGTGAGAGGTAAACTAAGTACCCCTATCCAAAATAATGGACAATGAAATCTCGTACAACTTAACCAACTCCAAAATATAAAGCCTGGCATAATCCTCAGTTGTGTACAAAGTATAAACTGACCAGCAATGAATTAACTTGGTCATTCGATCCATAATGACCCATATCAAATCATACTGGCGACGCATATAAGGCAATCCTATCACAAAATCCATATTCACAACTTCCCACTTCTAAGTGGAGATGGTAAACTCCTGCAACATACCACCAGGACTTTGGTACTGAACTTTAACCTGCTGACAATTTTGACACATAGCTAGAAAATCTGCAATACCTTCTTCATACAACTCCACAAATAGATTTCCCATAACTGGTGGTACATCTTAGTGGCTCCTGGGTGAATAGAATAGCATGCACCATGCGCTTTTGCAAGTATGCACTATCTCAAATAATCATAATCTTTTAACAACTCAAGATACCTGTTTTGACAAAGATTTAGATCATTCTACATGAACAACTATTGTAAACTCTTATGGTCAGTGAATACATCAATATAATCCCCATAAAGATAATGTCTCCAAATTTTTAAGGAAAATACGATGACTACCAACTCAAGATCATGGGTTGGATAATTCTTTTCATGGGGTGGGTTTAAGCCATCTAAAAACATAGGCTATGGCCTTGACTCTCTACATCAAAACACAAAAAATACCAACTTTATAATCATATAGTAAACTACAAATCCATCAAATGTATCGGTATAGCAAGACTAGGACGGAAATGAGTCGAGTCTTCAACTCCTGAAAACTCTTCTTGCAGGAATATAACCACTAAAATTTTACCTTCTTTTGAGTCAATCGAGACATAAGGGTGCAATAGTAGAAAACACCTTAATAAACTATCTATAGTGGCCAGCCGAACTCAAGAAAATTTGAATATCTAATGGAGAGATGGTTCTAGGCTAGTTTCTCACTACTTTGGTCTTTTGAGGATCAACTCAGATACCGTCGACGGAAATAATATGGGCAAGGAAAGCTACCAATCTTAGCCAAAATTCACAATTACTGAACTTGGCAACTAACTGATGAGCTCTAAAAGCCTGTAACACAATTCTCAGATACTTTGCATGATCATTCTCACTACAGGAATAAATAAGTATATCATCAATAAAGGCTTTGACGAATAGGTCCAAGTACTGTTTGGGCACCCTACTCATTAAGTCCATATAATCTATAGTGGAATTTGTTAGTTCAAAAGACATAACTAGGAATTTAAAGTGACCTTACCGAGTTATGAAGGATGTTTTTAGAATGTCATATTATTTAATTCTAAGTTGATGATAGTTGGATTTGAGGTCTATCTTAGAGAAATAACTGGCACCCTGAAGTTGGTCAAACAAGTCATCAATTTTAGGGAGTGGATACTTATTATTGATTGTGACTTTGTCTAAATGATGGTAGTTGGTGCACATTCTGAGAGAACCATCTTTCTTACATAATAACAAGATTGAAGCACCCTATGGGGATACACTGGGCCTACCAAAACCTTATCTAAGAGATATTTTAATGATTCTTTCAAGTCCTTAAGCTCAACTAAATCTATTATATAAGGTGGAATAGAGATAGGTTGGGTATCTAGAAGGAGATCTATTCTGAAGTCAAATTCCCTTTCGAGAGGAACTCCGAGAAGATCTTTAGTGAACACATCTAGAAATTCCCTTACTACTAAAATTGACTTGAGGCTTGGAGTAGTAGAACCAGAGTCTTTGACTTAAAAAAGATGGTGAACGCACCTTTTATATATCATTTTTCTTTATTTAAGATATGAAACAATTTGACTCCTAAGCACTGAGGTACTACCGTTTCATTCCATGACTAGTTAACTAGGAAATTGAAACTAAACGACTCTACTTTTTCAATGAGCTGAGGCATAACATGAGTAGAGCTAATCTATTCCTTGAATGACTTCAAAATAAGTCATTTGTAACTCTTCCAGATAAAATAAGGTGATTTTCTAAGATATCATACAATCTTTGTATACCCGTCTGGTTATAATAGATTTACCCACTGGGTAGACAGTGAGAAAGGCTATGCTAACATTTTGGGATTGAAATATATATTGAAAGCTATATAAGGAGTCATAAAAGAAAGTGAAGCTCTAGGATCTAATTATGCATAAACATGAAGATTAAAAACTTGTAATATACCCGTAATAACATCAGTAGAACTTTCTTGATCATACCGAGTCTGGAGAGAATACAACCTATTCTGGCGCTGCCCACTGGTGGCATTTGAAGTAGTATCTTACTGAGTTAGGCAACCTGCTAGAGATGAAGAATGATTGGACTGACCCTGCTAGTACCTTGTAGCTTGGCTTGACACAACCAAAACACACATCACTACTAGCCTTACACTCACCCTAACGATTCCTACTATATTTTTTGTAGAGCGGATTAGCATGATCGCTGTCACTACCCTGAGACTTAAGGCATGCCTTTTTCGACTGTCTTCCTTGAACTTATGCATTGGTGCACTAGTTGAAGATGGAGTTGGGGATGAAAACTTCTGATCGAACTGAGAATAATTACCGCCTTTTGATCTTGGCTTAGAAATATTAAAACCACTTGTTTTGGCCCTCTTATTATTTCTCTTTATCCTTGCACTACTCCTTCTCAATCTGCTAAGCTTGAACTATAAGACTAGATAGGTCCACCTCTTTAATGAACATGGTAGTCCTACACTCCTTAACCATACTATCAAATACACCAAACACAGAGTTACTCATTATAGACCTAATATCCACCACTATAGAAGGAGCATACCTCGGCAACTGAGTGAAATTAAGTGTGTACTCCTTTACGCTCATAGTAGCTTGCTTAAAATTGATAAACTCCAGAAACATAATTTCTTTTAATTCTAATGAAAAGAACCTATCTAAGAAAGCTGGGACAAACTCCTCCCACTCTACCTGCCTTGCATCAATACCATAGTCCTCCATCTACTTCTTAAACTAGGTGTGAGCTATATCTTGAAATTGATATGCAACCAACCCTAAACACTCACTTGAAGTGACACCAATGATATCTATCACTTTCAGTGCCATATCCAGAAACTCCTGCTGATCCTTCCTACACTTGCATCCTAAAACAAAGGGGATTCATCCGAATGAAATTCCAAATCCTAACTGGAGTTGTATTCACAACTGGAATGGATGGAGCAGTAGCCTGCTGATTGTTATGGCCAGCTATGGAGTGGGATAAGGTATTGAAAGAAGCCTTGATTTTTGTATAGGAGACATATTCATTCAAGGGATCTTTCAGAATAGATGGGGGTAAAGGCTAATTCCTATTCCTTCTTCTATTGTTTCTTTTGGGTGTTAGTGTCTATAAATGAAATGGAGGATGAATTATAAATAGGAATTACATTAAGCTCATGGTCTTTTTCATAATATGAGCACTAAAACAAGGGAAACTTTTCTAAAAATATATCATAGCCTCTTGTCCATAAGTGTGGTGCGCTTCACCCTCATGCATAAGACTCTACTCAACACGGCTTTCAAACTCCCTAGGATGCTTGAAAATATTAGGCTGTGATACCAAGTTTTGTCATGGTGCAAGCCTACCCCCTAGTTTCAAAAATGGTTCTTATGGTCGCAACTGACCAGAAGGTAACCCCTGAACTAGTCCCTACTGTGATCACTAAGTAATAATGTAATGTAATACATGAGCGGAAGATGCACTAATAATGTATTGCAAAACTTAATACTAGAATACAAAGCAAGGAATATTTGAAATATCTTATAAAATACTAGAAACTAAACTATCTATCTAATACAACTGTTAATACTAAAATAACTAACTGATTGTCTAACTGATTGTCTAAAAACCTCTAAACATCATAATGAGTTTATGGGACAGACCCCCAACTAAATTAACTGACTGAACATAAGAAAACACTAGAGTAAATAAAATAAACAAATCATGTCCTTGATGGATAAGGACTCACCACTACTACCACTGAGTAACGCTAAGCTTTCTAAGATCGGTTGGGAAACTGTGCATCCTAACCTATGTTATAAGACAACATAGCACAAAGAAAAGTATGTAATCAGTACTTTGAATATATTAGTATTGTAGATAAGGACTAGATGAAATGCATGAAATAATTGAGCGTGAACACATAAATATGAAATATCTGAGAATGCAAGACCAAGAATAAATATGTTTCTAAGATATTCTATAATCTGAAAGACTAAAATCTATATAACTAATTTAATGATATCTGAATAACTAAAAATCTAATTACTTATGGAAGAAAAGTTGAATTGAATACATTGAATACTATACTGAGATTATGGCAAGTATCATATAACTGACATGCCCCAATCTGAGCTAATTGGAGTTAAACCTATAACCATTTAGAAGGGTGTCAGTATCATTACACGAGTACTAACATTGGCTATGTGGATCCATTAAATTAATGTCCCAAAGGACTAAGGAGTCACCCTATACTGGCAGGTGCTCTCATGAGATATGCGTTAACCCACAACTGTTAGGTAGGTATCTCAACCCATGATGGCTAAGTAGTTCTATAACTTAGGGATTGCTACCTAGGGTCACACCCTCTATTGAGAGGTGAGCCCCCAACCCTGAGTTTGCTTGTTGCTAAATCCTACTCCCAACTGAAGTGACATTATTACTAAAATGAATTGAATTAATTGAACATAACAACTGACATTGCTCATCATGATAATAACAATTGAGTAAATGATAATATTCATATTTTAACTAAAATATTACTTCAAGATCTGAGGTCATGTAAAACATATAGGTATCTGGTGTTCATAACCTGCCAATACTGAAGGACCACAGCATACAATATTAAGGATTAAAACTATAGTATGAAATTATGGTTCAAAGATCCCAAATATAAACTTTTTATCAAACAAGTGATAATTATGAACTTGAACATGGCAATGCCATAAAACATGGGGAATCAACATGATTACATATCTAAACTCATAACTGGGGGATTTAACATGAAATTTACTTAAATAAGAATGGGAAACTAAAATTTGAAGCATGAGGCAACCTAATCTTCCATAGTATCATACATAGGCTGAAATAAATTTGTTTACCAAGGAAAAACCTGAATTTAACCCATCTTGTACATATAAAGTACCATAGTTTAGGAAAAACTCCATAATTTAATTAACAGAGAAGGCTTTTGGGCTCAATAGGTGAAAAATACCCATTGAAGAATACCCCACATACCTTAAGATTTTTAACTTGGTAAAGAAACCCTATTTTTAATGAGTTCTTGAAGGTTCTTAAACTTGGAGAGCTTGAATTATTTTTCACTTGGGGAAAAATAAATTGAATTTGTTCTTGGGGAAGAGGAGGGCTTTCTTGAGATTTCTTTTGATAAGAAGGAAAAACAATGCCCTAAAAGATTCCCTAAGTTATGTTATGGAGATTTGGGTTGAGAGAGGAAAAACCCATTTGCCTTTCAATAATTTTGATCATGAACTGGACGCAACATCCTCACTGTGACACGGTCTTATTTCAATTCAAGAAATCCCTCACCATGATGCAGTCAATATGAGGTCGGGACTAATGCTATGATGCAGGATTATCACATTGAACCTTTGGTTTTTTGATTAAAACATGCCCCAAACCTGTATAAAAAATCCAAAACCATTTCGGGGCATACTTTTAAAATCCCTAAAAATAAATTAACTCAAAAACTAATGTCTCGAGGTCGAGAGGAACAAAATAAAAATTATTGAAGTTTACAGGTCTTGAAAATAACTAAGTCCCCAAAACTTGGTGAAAATCTTAGGTCGTGAAAATTTTAGGTCTTAAGCCCCTTATGCAAACAACTAGGAGCTGAATCGGGTTAGGAATATTATGGGGTATTAAACTTCTATTTTTCAATGACATAGAGGTTGTGGACAACCTCATGACGTGTCCCCAATAAGGGACCAGGATAGGCCACCTTCCTTAGGTCATATTCCTTCTCCTAAGCTAGAGGATATTCTGCCATAGCTAGCGATGGAATAGGAACTAGCCTAGGCTCCACCAAGGGTTACTCCTTATTTATTGCTCAAAGATATATTGATTCAAATTTTGGGACTAGTTGATGGTATGACGTCAGATGGTGCATAGTCTACTGATCAGAGTGGTACTGAAGTAGGTTTGCAGCCTGTAGCTACGACCTGCAGAGTTGAGGTTTCTCTTGCACTTATTATTGCTTAGATGGTAGTTTCCCAGCCAGTGGCTATTTAGTCTACTATGTGTTTTGAAGTGTATAAGATGTTGGGTAGATTCATGATATTGGTTCTACCTAGGTTATTTTTTGCCTTGGGCAAAGATGCATATAAGTTTCTGATTGGTTGTGATGATAAGCTTTATGGTTTTGTCCTTGGTGAGACTCGTGGTGTGGATTACACTAGATATCAGTTGGAATTGTCTTCCTAGCATTGGTGGAGTGGTTATAAGGATTCTAGACCAGCTGGATCTTTTCCCTTGTCATAGATATAGTTCTATGAGATATTTTTAGAGAAATATATGCCTCTCAGCCTTAGATATCATTTTATGGATCAATTATCTAGATTAGAGCAAGTCTTTATGATAATTACAGAGTATGAGGCTCATTTTTATGAGTTAGATAGACATATGATTTTTATTCTAGACATTGAGTATGAGATAGTTTGTTGGTTTTTCAATAGGTTGAGACTCTATATCCGTATGTCTAGTCAAAGTATATTTGTTATGGGTCAGTCTTTTGCTGAGGTTTTAAAACACTCTAGGGTAATAAAAGAGATGCACTATAAGGGTCGTAATAAGAGGCCTTTGTTTCTGGGGAAAATTTAATTTGAGCCATCATAGTTTTCAACCTTAAGATGTTAGTTCTTAGAGTAAGTATCCTATGTATCCATTCTATTAGACTCAGAGTCACCCTAGTATACCATTTCAAGTAGCCCTTCTAATTATTAATGAAGGTCAATCTAGTGCTGGTGATTGACTTGGTAAGGGAAGTGGTTAGACTTTGAAGGATTCACCTTTGGGTTATTCTAGTCATGGTGGTTACTTTGGGTCATCTAAATCTATTGGTTCTATTTCAGCTCATGTTTTTTATTTTACTTTTGGACATCCTATTCACTATTTGCATGATTTTCCTAGTTATAGGGAAATTGTTTCTTCATCTTAGAGTGTTCCCCATATTAGAGCAGCTCATACCTCAGCTCGATTTGTTTATCATGGTTGTAGGGGTTGTTCCTAGGGCACTCAAGAAGGTTCTTAGGATGGAAGGACAGAAGGTCGATCAGGTTCCTAGTAATGTAGTGAGCGTGGTTTGTTTTATGTAGTACTTGCTGACACGTGAAAGAAAGTTTAGATGATGTAGTTAGAGGCATGATTTTTTTGTACCTCCAGTTGTCCCTTACTTTATTTGATCCAACATCTACTTATTCTTATATTTTGGCATACTATGCACCATAGTTGTAGTTGGCTAGTGATTTATTATCTTTTCCATCATGCGTGTCTACTCCCATAGGTGGTTCTTTAGTGGTGGATCAAGGTTTGAGATTATGAGTTGTAATTAGTACTAGAATTGATACTTATAATGATCTTATTATTAAGGATATTATGGATTTTTATGATATTCTGGGCATAGACAGGTTATCCCACTATCATGTGGTCATGGATTGTTTTGCCAAGATCATTACATTAGCCATGCCCGGTGTGCCCCCAGTCATGTGGTAGGGAGATGTTAGCTATAAATTGATGGGGATTATCTTTTATATGTGTTTTGGTAGACTTATATCAAGAGGTTATGAGTCTTATCTCATATATATGATACTAGTACGAAAATGCCATTGCTTGACTCCATTCCTGTTTATTGTGAGTCTTCTAATATGTTTCCTACAGCTTTCCTGGTATTCCCCTGACTGTGAGAATGAGTTTGGTATTAATCTCGAGACTTATGCAGGACTTATATCTATGAAACCTTACTATATGGCTCCTTTTGGGCTTAAGGAGTTGAATTCTCAACCCCAGGACCATTTTGGTAAGGTTCTGATTAGGCCGAGTGTGTTACCATAGGGAGATTCTATATTGTTTATGAAGAAGATATATGTTTCAATGTGTATGTGCATAGATTATAAGTAGAATAATAAGGTGATGGTTAAGAACCGTTATCCTATGCCTTGCATTGATGATTTGTTTAATCAACTTTAGGGTGTGACACTATTTTCTATGGTTACTTTGAGGGCTGGTTACCATTAGTTGAGGATATATGTTGAGGATGTCACGAAGATAGGATTTTTGACCCGTTATGGTCATTATGTGTTCTTGGTGATGTCTTTTTGGTTGACTAATGTCCCAACATCATTCATGGATTTGATGAACCGAGTATTTAGGCCTTATTTGGACTCCTTCATGATTTTGTTCGTTGTTGATATGCTTGTGTGTTCAAGGAGAAGTGAGGAGTATGGAAACATTTGACGATTGTGCTCCAAACCTTGAGTAATCATATGCAATTTTCCAAGTTTCCAAGTGTGAGTTTTGGCTTGAGTCAGTGACATTCCTATGGCATTTAGTCTCTAAGAAGGTATTATGGTCGACCCAGCCAAGATTGAGGCAACCCGTGATTGGGATAGACCTATATCACTAACTGAGGTTCATAGCTTCATTAGTTTAGCCATTTATTATAGATGCTTCGTCGAGGGTTTTGCTATTATTTGAGCCCCTATAACAAGAATAACTCAAAAGGAGATCCCTTTTCGATGGTCTGAGGAGTTAAGCATTGGAAATCTTAAGGACGTTCTTACTTGAACCTCTATTTTAGATCTTCCTGTTGAGGGTGATGGATTTACAGTGTTTTTTGATGCTTCTGGTATTGATATAGGTTGTCTATTGATGCATTAGGGTCATGTTATTTCTTATGCTTCGAGGTAATTTAAGGTTCATGAGCACAACTACCCCACTAATAATTTAGAGTTAGCAGTGATAGTTTTCATGCTTAAGATTTGGAGAAATTATCTTTATTGTGTGCATTGTGAGATTTTCACCGATCATCACAGTCTTCAGCATCTTATGACCCAGCGGGAGCTTAATGCTCGACAACATAGATGGATTGAGTTGCTTAAGGACTATGATATTTCAATCTTATATCATCCGAGCAAGGAAAATGTGGTTGCAAATTCCTTGAGTCGCAACGTAGTAAGTATAGGTAGCTTGGCCTGTATTTCAGTTTCTTAGAGGCCATTAGCATGGGACATTTAGTCCTTAGATAACTTGATGGTTCACCTTGATATTTCAAATCCTAAGAGGATTTTTGCTAGTGTGAAGGTAAGATCCTCACTATTTGAGAAGATTCGTGGTCATCAGTATGAGGATAGCAAGCTTCACTTCCTTCGTGATCATGTATTGAATGGTGAGTCTGACAGGTACAATATTGATTTTAGGGCTAATTTGAGGTTTTATGGCCGTATTTGTGTTCCTTAGATTGATGAATTGATTCAATTTATTTTGCATGAATCTCACAGCTCTAGATATTCTATTCATCCAAGTACAGCCAAGATGCATAGAGATTTGAGACAACACTATTGGTGAAGTGGTATGAAGATAGATGTGGCAGACCTTATAGCTTGTTTTCATTTTTTGTAATAAGGTAAAGGTAGAGCATCAACGACTTGGTGGATTGACTTAAAGGTCACCCATTATCGAGTGGAAATGGGAATAGATTACTATTGATTTTTTTAATGGCTTGCCTCGTACTTCCCATGGTTCCAATGGTATTTGGGTCATTGTGGATTGTTTGACCAAGTCAACATATTTGATTCCTATTTATATGATTTTTAGAGATAACATGTTGTCCCATATCTATGTTTGGGACATAATCCATTTTCATGTGGTGCCTATATATATCCTTTCATATCATTCCTCTATTATTCACATCGAGTTTTTGGAGAACATATCAGGAACAGTTAGGCACTCAAGTGGATCTGAGTACAACCTTTTATCCATAGACTGATATCCAATCCGAGTAGACTATTCATCTTCTCTAGGACAAGGTCTGAGCCTGTTTTATGGATTTTGGAGGCCAGTGGGGGCAGTAATCAGCTTTGGCAGAGTTTGGTATTACAATAACTATCATTTGCGTAATTAGGTGGTGTCTTTTGAGGCTTTGTATGATGGGAGATGCCGTTCTCTTGTTGGATGGATTAAGACTTTCAATGTTAGGCCTCTTGGTACAGATTTGCTTCAGAAGTCATTGGATAGAGTTAATGTGATTCAGGATAGGTTGAAAGTAGCTCATACTAGGTAGAAGGCCTATGCAGACCATAAGATTCATGATTTGAGATTTGGAGTTGGTGACCGTATATTCCTATGTGTACCGCACATGAAGTGTGTGATGAGGTTTAAGAGAAAGGGTAAGCTTAGTACAAGATATATTGGACTTTTTGAGATTCTCCGCACAATTGGTGAGGTAGACTATGAGTTAGCTTTACCTCTAGATTTTGCTATTCATCCAGTTTTCTATGTCTCCATATTGCGGTGATATAGTCCCCGGTCGATCTCATGTGCTTAGATGGGACTCAGTCCAGTTGGATGAGTATTTGACCTTTATTGAGATGACCGCAAACCAGTCCTTGTCGTGTGGGCATCTCAAGCCCAACAAGGATAGGAAATAGCCCCATTAACCTAATCTAACCTTCATATCAATCGAAAAGTGTTGAATGAACTACGAACATATAATAAGAGAGCGGAAAAAACTATCAATAATAACGTTACAATGTCTAATTATTCCATTGAAGCCAACATACAACATTAAACCTACCCAAGTTCCATAGTCATCTACAAACCTCTACCAATCCGATGTTTGTAATATGTCGAGACATGGCCCGGATAATAGAAAAAACAAGTCTAATTTAAATCTATGGCATAAGTTAGAAAGACTATGAAATGTATGACTTCCAAAGTATGGAATCTCACCACTTCAAAGTCAACACACGATCTGCTTGAACACCTAGTCACTATGTTGGAAGAGAAGAAGAAGCTCTGGCCCTGTTGCTTGGGGACACAACATCCGGAGATGGTTAGCCGTTGGAGCTCTAGCTTGTAACTCCAGGGTAAGGATAAAATAGTGTAATTATTCAATACCAAGTCAGAGAATAAAGAGACACTATATTTATACACAGACATGTAGATATAAGAAATTACATCAAGTGTCAAGAGATAGCAAGCCCATAGCATACATTTCAAAACACCCAATCATGAACCATGAAGTGGCGGACTATAACCTTCCACTCGCTTCGGTTATATCAAGGAAGAGGAATATAATCCCAAATCATCTTATTGTGCAAGTGGACTCTAACCACAATCCTTTTGCTAGACAAGTGGACTCTAACCACAAGAATTTTTTTAGACAAGTTGACTCTGACCACTAGCCATATTATCAAACAGGTGGAATCTAACCACAAGCCATTTTTATCACGCATGTGGACTCTAACCGCCATCCATTATATCCATTTCTAGTCGAAATTGGGAATTTAACCCCTTGTCCATGCATTCAAATCCACTCAATTCAGCATTTAAGGACTTTAACTGACTTAGCCATTTCAAGCCATCAAGGACACAATTCAACACCACACCAGACAACAAGGTCTTCATGAACTATTCTCAACCAATCCCAGTAATACATTAGCACATTAGTTTCAATCACCTTTCAAATTAAGTTGGGGTTATCAAGACCATTATCATAATATTCATTAGCATTCTTACACCAAGATTTAAGTCAAACACATTTCAATTTCATGCGTAGGGAATCAAACCCCTTTTTAACCAAATCAACCACCAAGGTCACTAGTTAAATCATTAAAGGGACAACAAAGCCTTTACAAGGACATTTACCAAACATTCTTACTCATTAAACCATGGCCCTAGTTCAAAATACCATTAACATGTGACTAGTTATTTCTAGTAGGCATTTTAAAAAACACCTTGAGGGCACATTCTTAGCAAGACCAAAATCAAAATTTAAACCATCAAACTTTGGGTTAATCATGTCCCACTTGTTATAACACAATAAAAAATCACCCACATGTGTAGAACATCACCAAACAAGCATAATAAAAATTTAAACAAGAGTATCCATCACGCATCACTATACATCAAAATCCTCTTCATGTGTTTCAAAAACCACCATTAATTGTTTATAAAAACAATTTAAATAACATGATATTTGTGAAATAATAATTAGGGAAGAGTCACATTCTTTATAAAAGATGATTTATGGAGAGATTTTTTGTCCTTAAGTCTCTAGATGGACTCTTTGATAAACCCTAGCCCCAATCTTGGTACAGAAGTTGGGAGGGGATTTTTGAGTGTTTGGAATATTTTTGAACTTGTATATGTGAATAATGAAGGGCCAAATAAGGTTATAAACCATGATTTATAAGGGTTTAGGGCTGGGAAAAGTAACAAATGTCCTCATCTTAAAGCCTAAAAATAAACTCCTAGGAGGATACGACTCCCACACCAAATTGTATCCTAGGGTACGAGTGGTACCCTAACTCATACCCTAGGCCTCACCATTGACCCCTAAACTGTCCATAATATGAATAAAAAAGCATACCTCGTATCTTAGGGTATGAATGGTACCGTAAACTGTACCTTGAACCGCACCTTAGACAGATTCAACTAGGCTAAGCATTTGGCAGCATACGACTAGGCCACATACAAATCGTACCCTTATATACGACTTGGGAGAGGCTGAACTGTATCTTTGAATGTATGTCATCACCCTAAAATGATCACTATACGATAGGGGAGGGTACTACTCGTACCTTAGTACACGAGAGGCATAGTCAAATTGTACCCTGCCCAGAATGATAAACTTAGGTTATTCTTCGAAGGATCCAAATGTAAGGTCTGTCAATTCTCCCCCACTTGTATCATTCATCCTCGAATGACGGACAAGGAAAACATAAAATTGAGTTAGCACACTATTATACATTAAACCAATCCTTAAATCTAGTTAAAAAACAAAAATAGACAATAAGGATAAGACACATGCTATGATAATATCACTCGACCATTTATTCAATCGACTTGGGAACTCGAATCCATTGTCTAACAAAATACTTGCTTAATTTAAAGTTTAGGGACTTGAACCCATGGCCTATCAAAGACATAAATCAAGTTAAGAAGATTAATACATACCTCAAGCATGAGTTTCTGGAATGGAAACCAAATGTGGATACTTGTACTTTATGTCCTCTTCTGCCTCCCAAGTATCTTTCTTGGACTTTTGGTTTCTCTATAGAACCTTTATCGAAGCCACTTCTTTCATTCACAACCAGAAAACTTGTCAATATAAGATCCTAACCAAGATATCCTCGCAGGACAAAAAGTCTGAAACACCAACATCCTCCAACGGAATGACCAATGAAGGTTCACTCATACATTTCTTCAACATGGACACATGAAATACTGGATGAATGGAGCTCAATCTATAGGGCAACTCCAACTTATAGGCAACATTTCCAACCCTCTTCACAATAAAATGTGGACCAACATAACGGGGACTAAGCTTCCCCTTCTTACAATACCACATCACTCCCTTCATGGGAGATACCTTCAAGAATACCCAATCGCCAACATTAAACTCCAAATCCCTACGCCTCACATTTGCATAGGACTTTTGAAGACTATGAGCAACTATTAATCTATCAAGAATCACCTTCACCTTCTCTAAGGCTTGGTGAACTAAATTAAGGCCAAGCAATTTACCCTCAGCAAATTCATACCACCCAATAGGAGATCGACATATCCTACCATAAAATGCCTTAAAAGGAACCATGCCAATGCTAGAATGATAACTATTATTATAGGCGAATTAAATTAGAGGATAATGGTCATACCAACTACCACCATAATCAATCACACAAGCACGCAACATATCTTCCAATGTTTGGATAGTCCTCTTCTCTTGTCCATTCATTTGTGGTTGAAAAGCGGTACTAAGGAACACCTTTGTTCATAAACCTTTCTGAAAAAAAGTTCAAAAATAAGATGAGAACAGAGTACAAAAATTTGAGATGATAGAAATTGGAGCATCATGCAACTTCAAAATCTCTGCAAGATACAACTTAGCATAATCCTTCACGGAAAAACTAGTCCTCACCGATAAGAAATGAGCAGACTTCGTCATTCTATCCACAATGACCCAAATAGAATAACATTGATTTTGAGACCATGGAAGACTGGTAACTTTATCTCTTGGTATAGACCACTAGGTCTCAAGTGCTCAACTTAAACTTTTTGACATGCCATACACTTAGCAACATAGCTAGACATATCCTGCTGTATATTATTCCGTCAATAAAACTCCTATGATCAGGATACATCTTCATAGAACCCGGATGAATAACATACTAAGATCTATGAGCCTCAGCCATAATCCATTCCCTTGATCCATCAATATCAAGAACATATAACCTACCTTGGTACCTCAAGATATGTTCACCACCAATAGAAAAATTGACAACCATTTGTTGACCCATAGTACTCTTGATCTTCATTAAATTTGGATCCAATATTTGCTTTTCCTTTATATCAATAACATGAGATGACTGCGATACCCGATGCACAAATACACCACAATCCTCAGAGTTCTTGAGATAAACTCAAAGAATAGCAAAATGATGGATATATTTCACCAATTCCCATTTATCCTCATCCACATGATCTAAATTCACCATGGATAACCCGGTAAGAGCATTAGTAACAATGTTAGATTTACCTGGATTTTAATGAAGACTCATATTGTAGTCCTCTAGCAACTCAAACCATCTCCTTTGCCTTAGATTCAATTCCTTCTGAGTAAACACATACTCTTGTATCTTATGATCAAAGATTATGTCAACATTAACCATTAGATATAGTGATGCCAAATCTTCAGCACAAATAGCATGACTAAAAACTCCAAGTCATGAGTAGGATAGTTCATCTCATGAACTTTTAATTGCCCTGAAGAATAGGCCATCACCCTACCATGCAACATCAATAGAAAAGTAATTCTAATACGAGAGACATAACATTAAACTACAAAACTATCATTACCTTCGCGCAAGGCCAATACTAGATCTGAAGTCAATTTATCCTTAAACTTCTCAAAACAACCTTCACATGCATCCAACCACAAGAAATTAACCTTCTTTTTGGTCAACTTATTCAATGGAGAAGTTATAGTCAAACAAACTCCCACAAATATCCTATAGTAACAAGACAGACACAAGAAGCTCCAAATATCTGTTGGGGGCACAGGTCTAGGGAACTTTTTAACCACCACAACCTTTTGTGGATCCACCATGATCCCTTTAGTAAAGATAACATGACTAAGGAAGTTACAACCTTTAACCAAAAATCATACTTTGAGAACTTGGCATACAAACGATGATCCTTGAAGGTTTGAAATAGGACACAAAGGTGATCGGCATAATCTGCCTCACTCTTAGAATAGACGAAGATGTCATCAATGAAGATGATAATAAATGAATCAAAAAATGGATGGAAGACCCTATTCATCAAATCCATGAATGTCACGGGGGCATTGGTCGACCCAAAAGACATAACTAGGAACTCATAGTGACCATATCAAGTGATGAAGGCAGTATTAGGGATATTTATTTACCTTATCTTAATCTGGTGATAAACCGACCTAAGGTCAATCTTAGAAAAACACTGTACTTGAAGCTAATTAGACAAATCATCGATCCTAGGAAGAGGATATTTATTCTTTATCATTACCTAGTTCATTTGGGATAATCAATGCACATATGAAGGGAACCATCCTTCTTATTCTTAAAAAACATAGGAGCACCCCAAAGAGACTCATTAGTAGAGATAAAACCATTATCTAAGAGATCCTTTAATTGGTCCTTAAGTTCTTTCAACTCCGTCGGAGCCATTATACAAGAAAGGATAGAAAGACCACGGGAAACTCATTAGTCGTGGGAACATATTTTGGAGAAAGACCTTCTGAGTTAGAATTATTAATTCAGAACAAATGATACAAACACCCTTTAGAGATTAACTTTCGGGCACTAAGATATGAGTTGAACATCTCCTTAGGTATTAAAGAACCCCCTTCCCATACAATCACTGGATCACTAGGGAATTTAAATAGAACCTTATAGGTTAAAAAAATTTCTTATGGGTCAAACATGGGTCGAACATGAATACAACCATGTCTAATACCATGGGTCCAAAATTTAAACAACTCTCGATCTTCTTTCCTGCAGGCATGGAAATCAAACTGGAATGAGACCTGCCAACCAAGTATCAAAAAGAAAGAAGAGAAAGAAAGGAGAAGAGAACTTCGTATTTTGGTAACTCTCAGAGAGGAGAGGTGGAAGAAAGGGCTCGGGATGGATTTAGGAGTCTTTGTGCGAGCCGTATGCGGTGAGAGTCGCACGTACGGTAACGCTTTAATATCTATCTCTTCCCGTTACTCAATTACATCTACATCGACCCAGAGAGTAGGGAGTTTGGGCACGGCCCCAGCGAATAGAAGAGAGGTTTCTCGCCTCATATATGAAATGGAATAAAGATGGACCAAGCTACTTATGAATGTAACCACAATTAACATCACTACGGTCGGGCTATCGAACACGGGGTCAGAAGTGAATTATGAGTCAGACCTTGCATATCCATCATTTGAGTCTCCAACAATTATTCCAATAATTACATATCCGATTTGGCCCTGCTGGTAGCCAGTATTCAAACTAGGGGCAGAAGTCATCAAGTTGCTGGATCCCTGGGAACAGGTCTTAGAGAAGTAGATGGCTCGGCTCCACTGGGAGATGGTATGGGTCAGACATGGGTCAAATATGAATACAACTAATCGTTCTTAGAATAACAACCAAATAAACGATGTCTAACTCTATCAAGTCTACCCAAGTTTCTCTATTACCAATAACTACCACACACCATCTATGGACTATTTTAACAATCACAAAGTCTCCTACTAGGGTAGAAATAGAAAAAGGAATAGAAAAACACTCAGAACAAAAACCAAAATACACAGCCACAAATAGGGTCACATAAGAGAGAGTGGACCCTAGATCAGTCAAACAAGACATAGTACTAGGGAAAAGTCTCAATATATCTGTAAAAATATATAGAGATGCCTCATAATCCTAGCGAGTAGCAAGTGCATATAAGTGATTCCAGCTAGTGCCGGTAACAAAAATAAAAGCAAAAGTAGAAGCAACACCCTTCAGTGTAGGAGCAGATAAAGTAGTAATTGGGGCTGTATTGGCCTAAGAATCCATAAGAGATAAGTACCCTCTTTGTATGTGCCCAATCTGATCACATCTAAAATATTTGTTCCTCCCCTTCTAATATTAGCCATGATGATATTGACCATAGAATCTATAAGGAGGGTAGGATGGAGATGACTAGCTCCACCAGCCTAAGACTGGGCACCCTATTTCCAAAACACGCCACCAAACTAAGACCAATAATGACCCGGTGACCTCGGGTAAAGAGAACAAGCTATAGAACAGGAATTAGGATTCACCCAATTCCCTCTCTCAGACCAATCACCACTAAACTATTGGCCTCCACCTTGGTTAGAAAACTAAGACCTCTAGCTCTGCCTCTTATCAGTCTCAACTATTTTCTTTTTCTCTTCTTATACTTGTTGCTTATCCGTAACCAATATAGGGATGTCCATATCCTTGATCAACAAAGTTGCCTTAATTTTAAGGACCAACTCTTAAGACAATCATGAGGTGAACATTCTCATCCAAGCCCTCATATTAAAACCATCTTCGAAGCATACCTAGACAATTGGGGAAATATCATAGCATACTTCTTTACGAACATGCTTGTTTTAGATTAACAAACTCCCCCTTTGCTTTTATAAACTCTAGAGAAAGAAGTGATCCAAAAAAGCATTAGTGAAGTACTCCAACAAAGATGACTTAAAAGCATCACCCCTTGTCTGTCCTTACTCCTCGTTGGTATGCCACGTCATTCAACTAATAGGATGCAAACTAAACCACTTCTGCATTAGTCTCATGCATAACTCTAAAAATCTTTTCCATATCATCTAGAAAACCTTAGGGATATTTCTCCACCTTAACACCGATAAAGGTCGAAGGACTTAACCTCATTAACAGGCCAACCCTTATGGCCTCAGAAGATGGATTAGAAGATACACCATGCTGAGCATGACAAGCTACCAACTGAGAAATCATATGAATTGACTGGTAAAACTCAGCATTCGACACATCAACCAGAGAAACTGGAGGAGGGATAAAGGGAATTGGTGGAACTCCTAAACCATCAGGTACAAGTCTTCTAGATCGAGTATGGACTCTATAAGTAGAGAAACTCCCTTCAACATCATACCTAGTTGGGATAAAAGGGTTTGCAAGAACTTCAAATCTTCTTTGAGGCATGATCTAAAAGGTGAACAAATAGAAAGAAGAGGAATCCAAGACCTTAGACTCTATTGCTTGATCTAGAACCTCAAGAAAAGGAAACATCATAAATTTCTCGTAGCCCTTCTCTTATAAGTGTGGCACGATATACACCCAGAAAAGATACTCTACATGACACAACTTTGTGGACACCCAACTAACCATGAACCTAGGCTATGATACCAACTTGACAAGACCCAAAATCGGGCCTTGTCGTATGGTAATCTCAAGCCCAACAATGATCAAAGATTGCCACATTAACCCAACCTAACCATCATATCCATCCACAAATATCAGATGAACTCCGAACATATAATAACATAACGGAAACAAAACTAACAATCATAACTTAAGAATGTCTAATAAGTCCATTCAAGACAATATACGACATTCGACCTACCTAAGTCCACAGTCATCCACAGTGTTCTACCAGTTCAATGTCTATAATATATCGGGATATTCCCAGACAATAGTCAAAATCCATGACTAATACATTTCAATGACATAAGATAGAAAGATTATGAAATATATGTCTTACAAAATATGGAAGCTCACCCCTTCAAAATCAACACATGATTCTCTCAAACGCCTGGTCACTGTGCTAGAAGAGAAAAAGAAGTTTCGGCCCCTATGTCGCATAGGGACATAGGATCCTGATATAGTTAGATATTGGAGCGCTAGCACGTAACTCAAGGGTAAGGATAAAATAGTGTCATTATTCAATACCAAGTCAAAGCATGATGCACCATATTTATACATATAGACATGTAGATATAAGCAAATACATCAAGTATCATGAGACAGGAAGGCCATAGCATATATTTCAAAGCACCCAATCAGGAAGGCCATAGCATTTATTTCAAAGCACCCAATCATGATCCATTAAGTAGAGGATTCTAATCTTTCACTCACTTAGGTTATATCAAGTAAGAGGACTCTAACCCTGAGCCATTATACTGTGCAAGTGGACTCTAACCACAAGACTTTTGCTAGATAAGTGGACTCTAACCACAAGCCTTTTTGTGAGACAAGTGGAATCTAACCACTAGCCATCTTATCAAACAGGTAGAATCTAAAAAACAACTATTTTTATCAAGTAAGTGGATTCTAACCACAATCCATCATATCCATTACCACTCGACATTGGGACTCTAACCCTTTGTCCATGCATTCACATTCACTCAATTTAACATTTAAGGACTTTAACCCACTTAGCCATTTTAAGCCATAAAGACCACAATTTTACACCACACATGACCATAAGGTCTTCATGAACTATTATTAATCAATCACTTTAGTAGGCTAATACGTTAGTTTCAATCACTATTCAAGTCAAATTATGGTCACCAAGACCCTTATAAAACTATTAATTAGCATTCTTACACCAAAATTTTATTCAAACACAATTTGATTAAATGCTTAGGGACTCAAACCCTTTTTAACCAAATCAACCACAAAGGTAACCAATTAACTCATTAAAGGGAAAATAAAGCCTTTACAAGGTTGATATAACCCAAGCACACACGCAAGTGTTCGTGGTGTACCATGTAATATAGTAGCCTTAAAGAAATCCAATTATCGATCCCACAGATACTTGTTCCAACAACTATCTAATTCTAGTTCGCTTATTAATATTAAGTTTCTCTGGAGTAACCAAAAAGTGTTTGGAGACTTGTAAAACTAAATGTAAAGTAATGCCCAGGTTATAGCACTTTGAACAATCATACTACTATATTGAACTTCATTCATTAAATATCTTGTCTTTGTTGTTGATTAGCAGGGCTTAAGCCATGATCATGGTCGCCCAACTTCAAATCATCTACCTAACTTTGACATTACAACTACATCTTTGATTGAAGATGTAATAATCCAATTAAGTGCTTAAAGCTATCATCCTACATGTGAACCAAACAAGGCTTCTAGGTACATGCTTGTCCTAGATGCTAATTAAAATTCCTAATTTCATAAATGAATAAGAACCATACTTTATTTATCCTCATGTTTTATCTTCCAATTCCCCCACCTAGATTACAAGGTTGACAATATATATATTCTAAGGATCATAAATCCACAAAATATATAAAACAAGGATAAATAAATAGTCAAATATGATAAGCAAATTAAACAAAATCAATTCAAAATGATAGTAGTCATGTTCTTGGCTTTAACCTCGAAAAGGAGGCGTTTAGCTACTAATCAACATAATCATGATCCAAATAATTAAATACAGAATCAAATCTATTAAAATGATAAAGTTTAAGAATAATAACCTTAAATAAAGTGTTTTTAAGACCATCACAATGCTCCAAGATGTCCAACAATTCTTTATAAAGTGTTTAAAGGGTGTTTATATAGTAACAAATCAATTGTCATTTGGGATTAGAAGGCGTTGCCCATTCTAGAGCATAGGAGTAAAGAGGGCGCCGCCTGGGGTATTGCACTGCTCCAAAAGAGGCTCAGCCTGCCTTAGAGCACCACTATAAATGAGGGCTATGAAGGATCCATATCCTACTATGGTTGGGGAAATGCAGGTTCATCATGTGCACACACTGGGACCTTTTTCCACAAGTTTGTCTAAGTGTTCATCATCAATCCTTCCTTATGGTGTAATTTTGACTTCAATTCCACATTGTTCAACATCAAAATATCACTATAATCAACTCCACAAGTATACTACATGATTAAACAGCACATATTAGTGTTCAAAACAATACAACCTCAACATTAGCTAACTAGAAACTCAAACAAAGCACTAGTCTCGACAACTTTATGCTTTGACTTATTGTGGACTCGTGGCTTATTTTAACTAAACTTTGAACACTATAAATAAGTTTTTACCCACATAATTACATATTAAAATCATTAGGAACTCATTTGACATACTAGAATCCACCGAGGCTAACTAGAATGACACCAAGCTCAAGCTTGTAACACTAGTTTTCTTGTTTGAACTCAAAGGTACTCAATAAAGCACAAACTTGTTTGAAAACACTTTTACACATTGCAATCACATACTTGAACACGTATATGCTTATTTATATCATCATTAACACATAATGTACATCAATTATCCTCAAAATAAGGCTAAATTGGTTAGGATAACGATACTAGAGTGCATAAATATACCCAACATCACCACCCCACACTTAAAGCCTTGTCATTCCTCGAGCAACTATTTAATCTAAGCATAATAAGCTGAGTAGACTCCATACCTCTACTACATGCAAGACACTCGAGTTAGTACTAAATGACTACACCAAATGCTAGTTATCATACTAAGCATGTTGTGTACATAATTTAAAGTTGAAGAATACTACATAAAAATATCTTAGCCTCAAGAATTTACTCACCTAGTTGGCACACTCATTCATATTGTTCAATCTAGGACATCATACAAATCACCCATATTCGTCAAACATGTTCCCTCATAATAAGAGAGCTACCCATAATCAATCATATAAATTCAATTAATACAGAATGAGTACAAGAATAAAGTTACACTCACTCTCATAAGGAATTCACAAATTACACAAATGAACCATAGGCTTGTCCTTAGTGTATTACTCTACTTATATTAGAATGATGATGATTAAGATATAATATGTCTTTAATGGTTTTAATGTAGGCTAAAGGTTGGGTAAGAACTATTTTAGACCAAACTAGTGACTATCTTCCCTAAGCGCTTTAATACATCACTTTTTTTTAACAGTCACTTCAACTCTAATAACCAAATTACACTACTTTTTCTATTCTATTCCTTTTTGTTCTATACCCCATCTTATTAAGATCATTCTCAACACTATGGTGGAAGTATTCTATGCACAACTTATTTAATATGAACAAATTTGTTATTCTTTCCATCACTCAACTCCTTACTTAAACATATATCACTTTTTTAGAACACCAATAACTATCACTTTGGGGATTCAATTTTAGCTTTTTCTTCTTAAATTTCAAACTCCTTATCTCAATAATTTTACACTAAAACACTTGGGATATTTGGATCAAATTAAGGTTTATCAAAGAAGGGATTAAGCTACACATGAGGCTACCAAAGTAAAAGCTAAAGTCTTAATAGGGCTTACTAGGATTATGCACAAAGGTAGGACAAAAAGAAGGTATAAACAAGACTATCAAGGAAATGACTACATCATCTCCTAAACCCACACTCTTTATTTTACTTTGCTCATACACCGGGAAAGTTCTAAACATCACATGCAACAAAGAATATACAAATACCTCACATCACGTGTGGTACATGCTCAACTTCAAGTAGAATCAGCATAGACTCTCAACTAAACAATCACATTAATTTAACTTTAATCCATCAAGTATAAGAGTCATAATCAAGAGCCTAGGAGTCAAAAAAGTAGTAATTCACATAATCAACATGCTTTTACAAAAAGAAAAAACACTTGTACTATGCAATTACTTATAGCACCAACAAGAATATCCCACTTATTCCTAACATAAAAAGTTTTAAATTACTTCCTAAAAATGGAAATTTCCCAACCCCACACTAGAAAATCTACTTTGTCCCCAAAGTATAATAAAGGTAGAGATAGAAATACTCCCTGAGGCCTTTAGGCCTAGATAGTAGAATTTTTATACACTAAGAGGGTTCGGGGACCCTACACTTAGTCTTTGACATGCTTCTTAGCTTAGGTTTTTTTGTACTCAGACTTTCCTTCAACCTATGACTCAACAAAAACAACAACTACGTGAAGTAAAAAAATCTTAAAATAAAACATAACTACTTAACTTAGGTTGTCTCCCAAGAAGCTCCTAATTTAGTGTCGCGACACAACCCAACTCAACTTAACCAAATTCTTTCATCCTTTTTCTCATACTTGGAGGCCATCTACTTATTTGTTTCTGACTCTTGAGTGTGAACTCTCACAGTCAACAGCTTTCTTAACTATAGCCTTTTCAAGATCATCAATCTACGTCATTTTTAGCTTAGGTGGTTGTTGCTTAGGCTACTTAATAAGGGTGTTTGAATAGGTCTTTTGTGAAACCATATCTACCACCCACACTTATCCCCTTTAATCATAGTAATTATGTAAAAGTCTCTATAATGGTATAGTTTGTTAAGGTGTTTGTAGATTTCAAAACTGCCTCTTCATCCTCCAACCTCATTATGAGCATACACTCTCACATCAATTAAAGCTTCTTTCTTTGATAAGAATAAATATTCCAATATGATCGGCACCTATTATCTACCTAAAAATCTAAAACACTAAATTCAGTAGGAATAATAAACTTACCAACCTTAATTAGAAAATCTGCTATAACTCCTTCAGGACAAGCTATGATCCCATTTGCCAATTACAGCAGCATAGATCTCGGTCTAGTTTTTCCCATGCTCAAAGTATTGAACAAAGAGAGATGCTTCAAGTTGATTCTTGACCCTAAGTCACTAAGTTCATGGACCACCTCGTCATTAGAAATTTGAATTAGGAAAGTGAACTTCCCAGGATCCTCGAGCTTTTTGGGCATCCTCTATGTCACTATAGAGCTACACTCCTCATGAGTGCTACCACTTCCATATCTTGCATCTTAACCTTATTAGAGACCACATCCCCCAAGTACTTAGCATAATTGAGCTTTCCTTGCAAAACATCTAAAAGAGTAAAGTTAATTTGAAGATCTCTGAATGTGTTAAAGAACTTCTTGAAGCACACATCTTTCTTTCCCTTTATATGCTTCTGTGGGAAGGTAGTGGTGGTATCTTCTTTATCTTTTCAGCAACTTTTATTTTTTAGTACTTAGACTTCCTTAAATTTTCAACAACTTTGTGATATACATATTTAGGAGCTTTCTCTATATCTCCCTCCTTATTTTCTTAGGGATTTTCTCATTAAAATCTTTACCACTCCTCAAAGTGATTGCCACTTATTTATAAGGTTCAGTATGACTTGGAAAACTACCTTGAGGCCTAGTATTTAGTGCTTGTTGAAGCTATCCTAATTCTAACTCCAAGTTCCTTGTCGTGCCTACTAAGTCTTTATATTTTCCAATTGACCCTTTATATACGCTGTCTGTTATGTTTGATAAGATAACACCTGTTTTAGTATCTCTTCTATATTGCAATTTATGGCCTGATTCCCTTGAATCTGTGGTTGCTGAAGAAGTTGTTGTTGGGCATTCTATGCTTGATTTAGTGGTTGAGTCTGCCACTTCAAATTGTAGGCATTCTCATAATTCTGCCTTTGATTATTGCCCACATACATCATGGACTCAGGATTTACAACATATATAACTGTCGAATGGCCACTGTTACCATATATAATATTGTTGTAGGCTGTGTGACTCCCAACTTTATATTACTTATTTGATTTTGTAGTGTAGAAATCTGGATAGATATAGTAGTAAATTGATCCACCTCCAACACACCTAAAATTTTCTTTGTAGAATTCCTTGAGTTCGAATGCCACTAGATATTCCCTTGAGCAATGCAGTTCAACAAAGTATACAACTCATCATATGTTAGATCCAAAGCTTGACCACCTGCATTTGAATCTAGCAAAATTTATGTGTTATGGTCAAGTTCTTTTACAAAAGTATGAGCCAATACCTCATTATACTATTGATGATGTGGATAGTCCCAAAGAAGATCTTTGAATAGCTCATAAGCATGATATAAATTCTCTTCTGGCTTTGGTTTAACACACATAATCTCTTAGTGAAGTCTCACAGTCTTGCCTGACGAGAAAAATTGGATGAGTAATTTCTTGGCTAAGTCATCTCATGTTATGATTGAATTTGTTAGCTCAGCATTAAACTACTTATCTTCTTCCCCAAATAGTGAAAAGGGGAATCGTGTCAGCCTCACATAATTGTTTGACACACACATAGGGATGAGTGTGCCTAAAAGTTCCACAAGTGGACTTGTGGATCTTCATGTGAAAGCCTATTAAACTATCCACTGCTGATCATAAGTTGCACCATATTCTGATTCAGCTCAAAATTTCCTCCAACAGCCGGTTTCTAACTGTCATGTGGGCTGCTTGTTCTTCAACTAGGAGAGCAAGATTGTCTTGATCTTTTTCAATTAGTGGAATACGGGGGAGAAGAATGGATTCTCTCATTGATTAATAGAATCGTTTCTTAGGTTTTGGGCTTGGTTCAATTAATTCCTTATCCCTTGCCAGCTTACTAGCCTAAAACCCTATTTCCTATAAATACAAAACCAATACCAAGTGTAAAGCATAAGCAAAATCTAACAATGAAGACTAAAAATAAAATATCTACCAAATTACAAGTCCCCAAAGAGAGAGCCAAAAACGTGATAGAGCCCAAGCACACATGCAAGTATATGTTGTCTACCAAGTAATATAGTGGACTTAAAGAAGAAACTATCGATCCCATAGTGACTTGTTCCAAGAACTATCCAATTCTAGCTCACTTATTAAGATTAACATGATGCAAAGTAACCAAAAAGTGTTTGGAGATTTTTAAAACTAATCGTAAAGTAAACAATGCATAAAATAAAGACTTAAAATAATCAATAGAGTAAAGACTAAGGTTAGAGTACTCCAAACAATCATACTACACTATTGAACTTCATTAGTTAGATCACTTATCTTAGTTTTTGATTCGTAGGTTTTATTGCATAATCATAGTGTCCCGACCTCTAATCGTCTACCTAACTTGGACATTACAATAACATCATTAAGAGGGAATGTAATAATCCACTTAGTTCTCATATCTTTGCTCAATAATGCAGTTGTAAGGCTAAGTTATATAAGTGACTAGAGGTCCATGGCGTTGTAGTCCTAGTATGAATCTTGTGGATAAAAAACCAAGATAATCAACCTAACCAATAATATTTATAGCTTTGTATGATTGTTCGCGGTGACATAGCTCTAGGTTTTACCCCATTAATTGTTCAAACCTTTTTATTGCATTTTTAATTTATTCTTAATTTTAATATACAATTACTTTTGGTTACATTACCACTGACTTAATCTTAATAGTTAAACTTGCCTAAGACCATTATTAACACAATTCTCTAAGGAATCGATACTTGGCTTATAAAAGGCCACTATATTACTGGGTTAGACCATGTACACTTGTGTGTGCGCTTGGGCACAAAGGTGTGGCGTAAATGTATTCTTTTATTCTTTTCTAGTCCTTTACTATATTATACGTAGATATTATTGAACTGTTAATATAGGTTGTGTGGGCTATAGTTTGTGGACAATTTCTGATTGCAGGTAACATTCCCTTTGTGTGTAATTTTAATGATTTATTTTCTACTAAGCTCGGTCGGCCTATGATACCTACTGAGTATAAGTGGACCATACTCTTCCCTACTATTCCCTACATCTCATATGTCTTTATTTTAGGCACTGTAAGAGTTGTTCAAGGTAGAAGTTAGACTTTTATGTGTCTAGGGCCCACTTATATATTTTTATATTAGTTAATGTCT
Source organism: Capsicum annuum (assembly GCF_002878395.1). Classification (NCBI taxonomy): domain Eukaryota; kingdom Viridiplantae; phylum Streptophyta; class Magnoliopsida; order Solanales; family Solanaceae; genus Capsicum; species Capsicum annuum. The sequence goes on along the minus strand of NC_061115.1, from coordinate 77,038,667 downwards.
TTACAAGCATTTGGAGACATATGATTTTCCTATTGTATATTCTAATGTTTTGACTGATAGATTTTATTAGTATTGCTTACACTATAAATACTAGATTTTGGGAGTTTGGTATAAAATCTTTGGTTGTATTTCCACTTTCAAATTATATTTGTATGGTTTAGTTTCATTCTACAATCTTTTCCTTAGGATTATTACTATCTCTTTTCCCTTTTATACCAGTTTATGTGATAGACTTACTTGTCAAGGTTTGTCACAACAAGTTCCATCATGAGCCTTATTTTTGGGTGGTGACAAATTTGTATTAAAGTAACTAGGTTCATTTGCCTCAACTTTGTGAGAACTGGATTTATAATAGAGTCTCACAGATCAGTACATAGACATCTGTATCTTAGACATCTGTATCTATTTTCAGAGGCTATAGGATGCCTTTAGAAAATTTCACTCATTTTGTTCCTTATCATATGAATTTCTTTCATACCTAACCTTTAAGTCATATTTTACTTTTTCTATGCAGATATAGTTGATTAGGTCCTGTAAAACTAAAGATGCACAGCCTTAAATTAGAGGGCAAGCCTTAAGTCCTGGTTGGACTCGAAGAAGTGGATGATCCCTATATTATCCCTATCTAAGAGGAATGCTAGGGAAATATTCCTTGAGCCTCATTAAGCATATTGGGGGTATAGGTTCAATTCTAGTTCCTCAGAGTTTATTTACCCCAATTTTTGGTGGGGTTGTTGGTGCATTTTCTAACCTATTTGGATGGTTCCCCTTTGGTTATATTAGGTGTTCATCTAGTTTCAAATATGGACTCTCCAGCTGCACCTGTGTAATGCCCCAAAACCTAGTCCTGAGATGTCACACGGTGCTCATAACTACGAGTCGTATCAAGCTAACCTTGTAAGCCTTCTACAAAGTAAATAACTCATATTAAAGTAATTTGATAAAATAGAAATTTAAAAATACTGAATATTATCAAAACTATCTCAGATTAACTGATTATACTATGTGGATAGCTAATACTGAAAGTCTGAATATAATAGCTAGTTTTCCAACAAGCCTTTACTACTAAGAAACTAGAGAGCCATTGGACAAACCCCCAACTGACTTAGACTAAACTAAAAACAACTACTCATATACTATGAAAGCTGGAAATCTATATAAATAGGGCCTTGAACCATGAGGACTCACCAACTGATGGGATGTAGTTAAAGATGCCTGAAATCACTCACATTTCTAAGACTGAGCACTTGAACCTACATTATGTGACAAAGTAGCACAAATACTTATATGTGGATCAGTACTTTGAGGATGTACTTAGTATATACGGGTGAATGTATAAGTAAAAGTAATATCTCAATATTATTAAAATTCATAGAATATGCATGTTTTATGTAATGACTCACATGGCTGGAATAACTAAAAACTAAAAATCATAAATCATGAATAATAAAACTTACTACATAAATATGGTGAGCCATCACATTTGAAGTCTAAAAAACTGAACTATTATCTGTCATTCTTTTCAAATAAACTCTAGGGAAAATACTTTTAAAAACTATTATAAAGATCTTTACATTTAGGGAAATTCTTTTAAAAGCTTTTCTATTGTTCTTTACTAGTAGGGTGGTTCTCTTAACTGACATAAACTATGTGAGCTATCATGAAATCCAATGTCTCGTTCCCCTAAGAGGAAAACCTCACATTGGGAAAAGGTGTCATACTCTTTGCAGGGAGTATAATCTGAGCTATATGATCACATCTGTAACTATCATCCATATAGAAATAGGAATACTGAATCTGTAACTACGTTGTCATATAGTTCTAGGAAAGTAGG